>NC_091309.1:49158559-49278682 GCF_038502225.1 Cherax quadricarinatus | reverse complement strand
ACGACTCCGATCTCGGAATAGCCACATTGTTTTATGAGGCACACCGGCCGGAGCCTCGTAAATCAAGTGAACAGACCCCGATCAAGCCTTCCTATTCCCAGGTTGCAGGATTGCCAGATGTCTCTGTTTCCATGCCCGAGGGACTGTCCTTCCGGGAGGAACAACGAAAGGACCCTTCTTTAAAATTCGCTTTTGAGGCAGCCATGGGTAAATCCTCTTTGGGTCATCCGGTCAAGTATGAAGTTAAAAACGATTATTTGATCTGCACTGAGACTGGTAAGGAGATAGAGGCCCGGCAATTGCATGACAGGTTAGTGGTTCCAACAAAGTATAGACCTCAAATATTAAATATAGCTCATAATACGTCATTAGGAGGTCATTTAGGAATTACAAAAACCTTGTATAGAATCACAAAAGAATTTTATTGGCCAAAATTAAAGAAAGATGTGAAGAATCATATTAGGTGTTGCCGAGAATGTCAGCAAGTTGGAAAACCTGGACATTCCATTAAACCTGCACCTCTCCAACCTATACCTGCTGATGGAGAACCTTTTGCAGATTTAATTATAGATTGTGTAGGTCCACTACCTAGGTCAAAGTCTGGAAATCAATATTTATTTACGATTATGGATAAAGTAACCAGATATCCTGAAGCAATTCCCATGAGCAGTATTAATACTAAAGCTATTCTCAAAGCTTTAACAAAATTCATTTCTTGTTTTGGCATTTCTAAAACTATTCAAAGTGATCAAGGTACTAACTTCACTGCCAAAGCATTTAGGGAAGTATTAATTAGGTTAGGGATAATCCACAACTTATCCACTGCCTATCATCCTCAGTCCCAAGGCGCCTTGGAAAGATTCCACCAGACATTAAAAACAATGATGAACTTTTTGCATGCACTTTCCTACAGACTGGGATGAATCACTACCTTTGTTGCTGTTCTCAGTACGAGAAACGGTGCAAGAGTCTACAGGGTATAGTCCTTTTGAGCTGATTTTTGGGCACAATGTACGAGGTCCTCTTCGGGTGCTCAAAGAAGGATGGATGGGACAAGACGTTAGCTCAACACTCTACAATCCGTCTTCAAGGTTGCAGGTGGCACGTCAGTTAGCCAAGGCTAACCTAAAGACAGCTCAAAGCAAGATGAAACAGAGGTATGACAGAAGTGCACAATTCCGCTCCTTCCATCCAGGAGACACGGTGTTGGTGCAGGAACCTATACCTGGCCACACCTTGAAAGCTAGATTTATGGGACCTATGCAGATTGTAAGTAGATTATCTGATGTAAATTATGTGGTAGCTCCCATTGATAAGACCTCAAAAACTAAAACTTACCACATTAATCAATTAAAGTCTTTTCATACACCAGATAAAGTCCCAGTAATGACTCTGTCCTCTACCTCTGAGGACGACTCTTACTCTTTGCACTCTATCTCTGAAATTAATATTAAACTTTCAAATTCTGTCCTCCTCAAGGATCCTAGCCCTTTAATGGAGGGATTATCTGAAACGCAAGCAACAAATTTAACGGAGCTTCTACAGTGATATCCTAATATTTTTTCGGATGTGCCGAAAAAATGTACGTTAGGTTATGATGTAGATGTGGGAAACTCTAAACCAATTAAACTCTCCCTCTACAGAGCTAATCCTGAAAAGCAAAGGCTACTTCAGCAGGAAGTAGAATTTTTGTTAAAGCATGGTTTAGTGGAGGAGTCATCTAGTCCATGGGCTTCACCGTGCATCCTTGTGAAGAAGGCTGATGGAGGGTTTCGTATGTGTACAGACTACCGTAAGGTGAACGAGGTCACAATTACAGATGCTTACCCTCTTCCTCGTCTGGATGACGTAATTGACTTTGTGGGTAAGGCTACTTTTGTGTCCAAGTTAGGTCTCCTTAAAGGTTACTATCAGGTACCTTTGACGGATAAGGCGAAGGAAATCTCTGCCATCGTAATTCCAGGAGGTCATTATCAATACACAGTTACCCCCTTCGGAATGAAAAATTCCCCCTTTTCATTCCAGAAACTTATCCATCAGGCTATTAAAGGACTTGAAGGCACGGCAGCGTACCTAGATGATTTTGTGGTGGTGTCTGATGCTTGGGATCAACACCTACTTAGACTTAAGGCTCTTTTTGAGACCTTTAAGAGTTCCCATTTAACAGTTAATTTATCTAAATCTTCCTTTGGCCAGGCCACTGTCACTTTTCTAGGACACGAAGTAGGTAGTGGTAAAGTTACACCTAAACTTGCTAAAGTTCTTGCTATTAAAAATTATCCAGTTCCTCATGATAGGAAATCTCTTCAACGTTTCCTAGGCATGATAGAATTTTACAGAAGATTCTGTAAGAATTTCTCAGATATTGTAGCCCCTCTTACCTCTCTTACCAGTCACAAAGTTCCGTTTAATTGGACCTCAGACTGTAACACTGCTTTTAATAAAGCAAAAAGATTATTGTGTACTGCACCCATTCTCTTGTCTCCAGACTTCTCCAAACCTTTTTCATTACAGGTTGATGCTTGTGAGTCTGGGGTTGGGGCAGTACTATTACAAATCGGGAACAAGGAGTTGCAGCCTGTAGCATACTTTTCAGCCAAGTTCCAGCCACATCAGAGGGCTTACTCTACCATTGAAAAAGAAGCCCTCGCGCTGGTACTGGCTTTGGAGCATTTCGATGTTTATGTGGGCCAGACATCGCAGATGGTCACAGTCTACAGTGATCACAATCCTCTAGTATATCTCCATGCCATGAAGAACCACAACACAAGGCTTATGCGCTGGATGCTAAGGCTGCAGCCCTATAATATTTCCATTAAATATATAGCCGGCAAAGAAAATATGTTTGCAGACTCTTTATCTAGAGTCTAATATTTTTATTTATTTAGGTTAGGATGTTATTTGTGGTAACCCCTTTTCACGCTCTTTTTTTTATCCCCTGGTGTGGGTTTTTTTTTATTGAGGGGATGCGGGCTACCGTCCGCCTGTATCTTGGACCTATTCTAGCCTGAGTGCTGTCTCACTCTAAGTTTAGGGTTTGGCTTTTGGTCACGAGAAAAGTTGAGGTCTATCTAAGAGTTGGATGGTGGAGAGGAAAGGCGGTCCCATTATTTTGTGCCATGGCGGCACGGTTACCACTGGGAGGTGGCAGCCTAATCCTGAGCCTTCTCGGGGTGGGGGTGTGGCATGCAAAGAGTACGTAACCTTTATTCGGCGCATGTACACACCCTCATTTACAGGCTATCTCCCCCAACCAGCGATCCAGGTTGCTAAGAGTTGATGATGGGGCCCCGTCGTTCAACTAGTGACCAGGTTCTAGCCAATAAGAAGATGGTTTTGGCAATCGCAGAGGTTATGTGGGTACCGCTCTCCTGTCTGGCCTTGTCATTCCCATCTAGAGCTGGTTGAAGCACGGTCTGCTATCTTGTGGCTTCTATTTCTGCCTTGCTTACCGTGGAGTGCACTAAACTTATCACTGTACATAGTGTACATATTGCTGTTCTAAACTGGTGAAGGATATTATAAGTCTAAACTTTTTCTGCTGTGTTTCTTTTGCTCCCATTACACCTGGGATAACAGGCCATTTGGAATCCTGGGTTGTAATACCAACAATGCTGTAGGGACAATTTAGGCAAGTTAAATAAAGTATATGCCGACACCAGACGTCTGACTCGTCTAGGTGGCATACTCCAATGAATAAGTTTTTTTGCTATTCACAGTACGATTGCAGAATACCCCAAAGTAACACGTTATTTGCAGAGCACGCTTAGCTATGCACAGTACAATTGCAGAATACGCATACGCTTACAAGGTGGATACACAATAGCAAAGCTGGATGCAAAATCTTCACACAAGATTGACCGTAGTGAAGCGAGAACACCGAACAAGCTAGTAGCGAGCTGTTGAACAATCATACAATAGCAAGGCTGACCATAGCAAAGCAATTGACATGCAAAGTTTGTAAAGCGTTGGCTAAGCTAATGCAATGCCAGACAGCAAGCTACACAATGTTCATGCTTCCAGCATCACCCTAGGCTCAACCCGTGCTCAAAGTCCTGCTCCAGCTCTCGGACAGGCTACCCATATTACAACCCAGGAGTCCAAAAGGACTGTTGTCCTGGGTGTAAAGGGAGCAAAATAAACACAGCAGAAAATCTCTTGACTTATATTATCCTTCACCAATTTAGAACAAAAGTATGTACACTATATACACTATGTACAGCGATAGGTACTAGTGCACTCCACGGTAAGCAAGGCAGAATAGAAGCCACTAGAGAGCAGACCGCGCTTCCACCAGCTCTAGAATGGGAATGACAAGGGCAGACGGGTGAGTTGTACCCACATAACCTCTGCAACTGCCAAAACCATCTTCTCATTGGCTGGAACCTGGGTACTGATTGAACGACGGGGCCCCATCATCAACCCTTAGCCCCTGGTTCCCTAGTTGGGGGAGATAGCCTGTAAATGAGGGTGTGTACATGCACAGAATAAAGGTTATGTACTCTTTGCATGCCACAGTGACCCATCCCTTTTCAGAAGTACAGACGGTCATTAGTGACCCATCCCCCCTTCAGAAGTACAGGCGGTCATAGGTGACCCATCCCCCCTTCAGGAGTTCAGACGGTCACAGGTGAGCCATCCTTCCTTCAGGAGTACAGACTGTCATAGGTGACCCATCATTCCTTCAGAAGTACAGACGGTCATAGGTGACCCATCCCCATTTCTGGAGAACAGACGGTCCTAGGTGACCCATTCCCCCCCTCAGGAGTACAGGCGGTCATAGGTGACCACTCCCCCGGTTCAGGAGTACAGACGGTCATAGGTGACCCATCCTTCCTTCAGAAGTACAAACGATCATAGGTGACCCATCCCCCTTTCTCGAGTGAAGACGGTCCTAGGTGACCCATTCCCCCCTTCAGAAGTTCAGGCGGTCATAGGTGACAAGTCCCCCGGTTCAGGAATAAAGACGGTCATAGGTGACCAATCCTTCCTTCAGGAGTACAGACGGTCATAGGTGACCCATCCTTCCTTCAGAAGTACAGACGGTCATAGGTGACCCATCCCTCTTTCTGGAGTACAGACGGTCCTAGGTGATCCATCTTTCTTTCATAAGTACAGACGGTCATAGGTGATCCATCCTTCCTTCAGGAGTACAGACGGTCATAGGTGACCCATCCCCCCCTTCAGGAGTACAGACTGTCATAGGTGACCGATCCCCCCTTTAGGAGTACAGACGGTCATAGGTGACCATCCTTAATTCAGAAGTACAGACGGTCATAGGTGACCCATCCTTAATTCAGAAGTACAGACTGTCATAGGTGACCCATCCCACTTTCTGGAGTACAGACGGTCCTAGGTGACCCATCCCGCTTCAGGAGTACAGACGGCCATGGGTGACCCATCCCTTCAGAAGTACAGACGGTCATAAGTGACCCATCCTTCCTTAAGAAGTACAGACGGTAATAGGTGACACATCCTTCCTTCAGAAGTACAGAAGGTCATAGGTGACCCATCCCCCTTTCTGGAGTACAGACGGTCCTAGATGACCCATCCTCCCTTCAGGAGAACAGACGGTCATAGGTGACCCATCCTTCCTTCAGAAGTACAGACGGTCATAGGTGACACATCCTTAATTCAGAAGTACAGACGGTCATAGGTGACCCATCCTTAATTCAGAAGTACAGACGGTCATAGGTGACCCATCCCCCTTTTTGGAGTACAGACGGTCCTAGGTGACCCATCCTCCCTTCAGGAGTACAGACGGTCATATTTGACCCATCCTTCCTTCAGAAGTACAGACGGTCATAGGTGACCCATCCTTTCTTCAGGAGTACAGACGGTCATAGGTGACCCATCCTTACTTCACGAGTACAGATGGTCATAGGTGACACATCCTTCCTTCAAAAGTACAGACGGTCATAGGTGACCCATCCCCCCTTCAGGAGTACAGACGGCCATAGGAGACCCATCCCTCAGAAGTACAGACGGTCATAGGTGACCCCTCCTTCCTTCAGAAGTACAAACGGTCATAGGTGACCCATCCCCCTTTCTGGAGTAGAGACGGTCCTAAGTGACCCATCCCCCCTTCAGGAGTACATGCGGCCATAGGTGACCCATCCCTTCAGAAGTAAAGACGGTCATAGATGACCCATCCTTCGTTCAGAGGTACAGACGGTCATAAGTGACACATCCTTCCTACAGAAGTACACACGGTCATAGGTGACCCATCCCCCTTTCTGGAGTACAGGCGGTCCTATGTGACCCATCCTCCATTCAGGAGAACAGACGGTCATAGGTGACCCATCCTTCCTTCAGGAGTACAGACGGTCATAGGTGACCCATCCTTCCTTCAAGAGTACAGATGGTCATAGGTGACACATCCTTCCTTCAGAAGTACAGATGGTCATAGGAGACCCATCCCCCCTTCAGGAGTAAAGACGGCCGTAGGTGACCCATCCCTTCAGAAGTACAGACGGTCAAAGGTGACCCATCCTTCCTTCAGAAGTACAGACGGTCATAGGTGACCTATCCTTCCTTCAGAAGTACAGACGGTCATAGGTGACCCATCCTTCCTTCAGGAGTAGAGACGGCCATAGGTGACTCATCCTTCCTTCAGGAATAGAGACGGTCACAGATGACCCATCCCCCCTTTCAGGAATACAGACGGTCATAGGTGACCCATCCCCCCTTCAGAAGTAAAGACGGTCATAGGTGACCCATCCTTCCTTCCGGAGTGGAGACGGTCATAGGTGACTCATCCTTCCTTCAGGAGTAGAGACGGTCATAGATGACCCATCCCCCCTTTCAGGAATACAGATGGTCATAGGTGCCCCATCCCCCCTTCAGAAGTATAGACGGTCATAGGTGACCCATCCTTCCTTCAGGAGTAGAGACGGTCATAGGTGACCCATCCTTCCTTCAGGAGTAGAGACGGTCATAGGTGACCCATCCTTCCTTCAGAGGTAGACACGGTCATAGGTGACCCATCCTTCCTTCAGGAGTAGACACGGTCGTAGGTGACCCATCCTTCCTTCAGGAGTAGAGACGGTCATAGGTGACCCATCCTTTCTTCAGGAGTACAGTTGGTCATAGGTGACACATCCTTCCTTCAAAAGTACAGACGGTCATAGGTGAGCCATCCCCAATCAGGAGTACAGACGGCCATAGGTGACCCATCCCTTCAGAAGTACAGACGGTCATAGGTGACCCCTCCTTCCTTCAGAAGTACAAACGGTCATAGGTGACCCATCCCCCTTTCTGGAGTTGAAACGGTCCTAGGTGACCCATCCCCCCTTCAGGAGTACAGACGGCCATAGGTGACCCATCCCTTCAGAAGTACAGACGGTCATAGATGACCCATCCTTCGTTCAGAAGTACAGACGGTCATAGGTGACACATCCTTCCTACAGAAGTACAGACGGTCATAGGTGACCCATCCCCCATTCTGGAGTACAGACGGTCCAATGTGACCCATCCTCCCTTCAGGAGAACAGACGGTCATAGGTGACCCATTCTTCCTTCAGGAGTACAGACGGTCATAGGTGACCCATCCTTCCTTCAAGAGTACAGATGGTCGTAGGTGACACATCCTTCCTTCAGTAGTACAGACGGTCATAGGTGACCCATCCCCCCTTCAGGAGTACAGACGGCCATAGGTGACCCATCCCTTCAGAAGTACAGACGGTCAAAGGTGACCCATCCGTCCTTCAGAAGTACAGACGGTCATAGGTGACACATCCTTCCTTCAGAAGTACAGACGGTCATATCTGACCCATCCTTCCTTCAGAAGTACAGACGGTCATATCTGACCCATCCTTCCTTCAGAAGTACAGACGGTCATAGGTGACCCATCCTTCCTTCAGGAGTACAGACGGTCATAGGTGACCCATCCTTCCTTCAGAAGTACAGACGGTCATAGGTGACCCATCCCCTCTTCAGAAATACAGACGGTCATAGGTGACCCAGCCTTCCTTCAGAAGTACAGACGGTCATAGGTGACTCATCCTTCCTTCAGAAGTACAGACGGTCATAGGTGACCTATCCTTCCTTCAGAAGTACAGACGGTCATAGGTGACCTATCCTTCCTTCAGAAGTACAGACGGTCATAGGTGACCCATCCTTCCTTCAGAAGTACAGACGGTCATAGGTGACCTATCCTTCCTTCAGAAGTACAGACGGTCATAGGTGACTCATCCTTCCTTCAGGAGTAGAGACGGTCATAGGTGACCCATCCTTCATTCAGGAGTAGAGACGGCCATAGGTGACTCATCCTTCCTTCAGGAATAGAGACGGTCACAGATCACCCATCCCCCCTTTCAGGAATACAGACGGTCATAGGTGATCCATCCCCCCTTCAGAAGTATAGACGGTCATAGGTGACCCATCCTTCCTTCAGGAGTAGAGACGGTCATAGGTGACCCATCCTTCCTTCAGGAGTAGAGACGGTCATAGGTGACCCATCCTTCCTTCAGGAGTAGAGACGGTCATAGGTGACCCATCCTTCCTTCAGGAGTACAGACGGTCATAGGTGACCCATCCTTCCTTCAGAAGTACAGACGGTCATAGGTGACCCATCCCCCTTTCTGGAGAACAGACGGTCCTAGGTGACCCATTCCCCCCCCTCAGGAGTACAGGCGGTCATAGGTGACCTCTCCCCCGGTTCAGGAGTACAGACGGTCATAGGTGACCCATCCTTCCTTCAGAAGTACAGACGGTCATAGGTGACCCATCCCCCTTTCTGGAGTGAAGACGGTCCTAGGTGACCCATTCCCCCCTTCAGAAGTACAAGCGGTCATAGGTGACCACTCCCCCGGTTCAGGAATACAGACGGTCATAGGTGACCCATCCTTCCTTCAGGAGTACACAGGGTCATAGATGACCCATCCTTCCTTCAGAAGTACAGACGGTCATAGGTGACCCATCCCTCTTTCTGGAGTACAGACGGTCCTAGGTGATCCATCTTTCTTTCAGAAGTACAGACGGTCATAGGTGACCCATCCTTCCTTCAGGAGCACAGACGGTCATAGGTGACCCATCCCCCCTTCAGGAGTACAGACGGACATAGGTGACCGATCCCCCCTTTAGGAGTACAGACGGTCATAGGTGACCCATCCTTAATTCAGAAGTACAGACGGTCATAGGTGACCCATCCTTAATTCAGAAGTACAGACGGTCATAGGTGACTCATCCCACTTTCTGGAGTACAGACGGTCCTAGGTGACCCATCCCGCTTCAGGAGTACAGACGGTCATGGGTGACTCATCCCTTCAGAAGTACAGACGGTCATAGGTGACCCATCCTTCCTTCAGAAGTAAAGACGGCAATAGGTGACACATCCTTCCTTCAGAAGTACAGAAGGTCATAGGTGACCCATCCCTTTTTCAGGAGTACAGACGGTCATAGGTGACCCATCCTTCCTTCAGAAGTACAGACTGTCATAGGTGACCCATCCTTAATTCAGAAGTACAGACGGTCATAGGTGACCCATCCTTAATTCAGAAGTACAGACGGACATAGGTGACCCATCCCACTTTCTGGAGTACAAACGGTCCTAGGTGACCCATCCCGCTTCAGGAGTACAGACGGTCATGGGTGACCCATCCCTTCAGAAGTACAGACGGTCATAGGTGACCCATCCTTCCTTCAGAAGTACAGACGGTCATAGGTGACCCATCCTTAATTCAGAAGTACAGACGGTCATAGGTGACCCATCCTTAATTCAGAAGTACAGACGGTCATAGGTGACCCATCCCACTTTCTGGAGTACAGACGGTCCTAGGTGACCCATCCCCCTTCAGGAGTACAGACGGCCATGGGTGACCCATCCCTTCAGAAGTACAGACGGTCATAGGTGACCCATCCTTCCTTCAGAAGTACAGACGGTAATAGGTGACACATCCTTCCTTCAGAAGTACAGAAGGTCATAGGTGACCCATCCCCCTTTCTGGAGTACAGACGGTCCTAGGTGACCCATCCTCCCTTCAGGAGTACAGACGGTCATAGGTGACCCATCCTTCCTTCAGAAGTACAGACGGTCATAGGTGACCCATCCTTAATTCAGAAGTACAGACGATCAAAGGTGACCCATCCTTAATTCAGAAGTACAGACGGTCATAGGTGACCCATCCCTCTTTCTGGAGTGCAGACGGTCTTAGGTGACCCATCCCCCTTCAGGAGTACAGACGGCCATGGGTGACCCATCCCTTCAGAAGTACAGACGGTCATAGGTGACCCATCCTTCCTTCAGAAGTACAGACGGTAATAGGTGACACATCCTTCCTTCAGAAGTACAGAAGGTCATAGGTGACCCATCCCCCTTTCTGGAGTACAGGCGGTCTAGGTGACCCATCCTCCCTTCAGGAGTACAGACGGTCATAGGTGACCCATCCTTCCTTCAGAAGTACAGACGGTCATAGGTGACCCATCCTTTCTTCAGGAGTACAGACGGTCATAGGTGACCCATCCTTCCTTCAGGAGTACAGATGGTCATAGGTGACACATCCTTCCTTCAAAAGTACAGGCGGTCATAGGTGACCCATCCCCCCTTCAGGAGTACAGACGGCCATAGGAGACCCATCCCTTCAGAAGTACAGACGGTCATAGGTGACCCCTCCTTCCTTCAGAAGTACAAACGGTCATAGGAGACCCATCCCCCTTTCTGGAGTAGAGACGGTCCTAGGTGACCCATCCCCCCTTCAGGAGTACATGCGGCCATAGGTGACCCATCCCTTCAGAAGTACAGACGGTCATAGATGACCCATCCTTCGTTCAGAAGTACAGACGGTCATAGGTGACACATCCTTCCTACAGAAGTACAGACGGTCATAGGTGACCCATCCTTCTTTCTGGAGTACAGGCGGTCCTATGTGACCCATCCTCCCTTCAGGATAACAGATGGTCATAGGTGACCCATCCTTCCTTCAGGAGTACAGACGGTCATAGGTGACCCATCCTTCCTTCAAGAGTACAGATGGTCATAGGTGACACATCCTTCCTTCAGAAGTACAGACGGTCATAGGTGACCCATCCCCCCTTCAGGAGTACAGGCGGCCATAGGTGACCCATCCCTTCAGAAGTACAGACGGTCAAAGGTGACCCATCCTTCCTTCAGAAGTACAGACGGTCATAGGTGACCTATCCTTCCTTCAGAAGTACAGACGGTCATAGGTGACTCATCCTTCCTTCAGGAGTAGAGACGGTCATAGGTGACCCATCCTTCCTTCAGGAGTAGAGACGGTCATAGGTGACTCATCCTTCCTTCAGGAATAGAGACGGTCACAGATGACCCATCCCCCCTTTCAGGAATACAGACGGTCATAGGTGACCCATCCCCCCTTCAGAAGTATAGACGGTCATAGGTGACCCATCCTTCCTTCAGGAGTGGAGACGGTCATAGGTGACTCATCCTTCCTTCAGGAGTAGAGACGGTCATAGATGACCCATTCCCCCTTTCAGGAATACAGACGGTCATAGGTGACCCATCCCCCTTTCAGAAGTATAGACGGTCATAGGTGACCCATCCTTCCTTCAGGAGTAGAGACTGTCATAGGTGACCCATCCTTCCTTCAGGAGTAGAGACGGTCATAGGTGACCCATACTTCCTTCAGGAGTAGACACGGTCATAGGTGACCCATCTTTCCTTCAGGAGTAGACACGGTCGTAGGTGACCCATCCTTCCTTCAGGAGTAGAGACGGTCATATGTGACCCATCCTTTCTTCAGGAGTACAGACGGTCATAGGTGACACATCCTTCCTTCAAAAGTACAGACGGTCATAGGTGACCCATCCCCCCTTCAGGAGTACAGACGGCCATTGGTGGCCCATCCCTTCAGAAGTACAGACGGTCATAGGTGACCCATCCTTCCTTCAGAAGTACAAACGGTCATAGGTGACCCATCCCCCTTTCTGGAGTAGAGACGGTCCTAGGTGACCCATCCCCCCTTCAGGAGTACAGACGGCCATAGGTAACCCATCCCTTCAGAAGTACAGACGGTCATAGATGACCCATCCTTCGTTCAGAAGTACAGACGGTCATAGGTGACACATCCTTCCTACAGAAGTACAGACGGTCATAGGTGACCCATCCCCCTTTCTGGAGTACAGACGGTCCAATGTGACCCATCCTCCCTTCAGGAGTACAGACGGTCACAGGTGACCCATCCTTCCTTCAGGAGTACAGACGGTCATAGGTGACCCATCCTTCCTTCAAGAGTACAGATGGTCGTAGGTGACACATCCTTCAGTAGTACAGACGGTCATAGGTGACCCATCCCCCCTTCAGGAGTACAGACGGCCATAGGTGACCCATCCCTTCAGAAGTACAGACGGTCAAAGGTGACCCATCCGTCCTTCAGAAGTACAGACGGTCATAGGTGACACATCCTTCCTTCAGAAGTACAGACGGTCATATCTGACCCATCCTTCCTTCAGAAGTACAGACGGTCATAGGTGACCCATCCTTCCTTCAGGAGTACCGACGGTCATAGGTGACCCATCCTTCCTTCAGAAGTACAGACGGTCATAGGTGACCCATCCCCTCTTCAGAAATACAGACGGTCATAGGTGACCCACCCTTCCTTCAGAAGTACAGACGGTCATAGGTGACTCATCCTTCCTTCAGAAGTACAGACGGTCATAGGTGACCTATCCTTCCTTCAGATGTACAGACGGTCATAGGTGACCTATCCTTCCTTCAGAAGTACAGACGGTCATAGGTGACCCATCCTTCCTTCAGAAGTACAGACGGTCATAGGTGACCTATCCTTCCTTCAGAAGTACAGACGGTCATAGGTGACTCATCCTTCCTTCAGGAGTAGAGACAGTCATAGGTGACCCATCCTTCATTCAGGAGTAAAGACGGCCATAGGTGACTCATCCTTCCTTCAGGAATAGAGACGGTCACAGATGACCCATCCCCCCTTTCAGGAATACAGACGGTCATAGGTGACCCATCCACCCTTCAGAAGTATAGACGGTCATAGGTGACCCATCCTTTCTTCAGGAGTGGAGACGGTCATAGGTGACTCATCCTTCCTTCAGGAGTAGAGACGGTCATAGATGACCCATCCCCCCTTTCAGGAATACAGACGGTCATAGGTGACCCATCCCCCCTTCAGAAGTATAGACGGTCATAGGTGACCCATCCTTCCTTCAGGAGTAGAGACGGTCATAGGTGACCCATCCTTCCTTCAGGAGTAGAGACGGTCATAGGTGACCCATCCTTCCTTCAGGAGTAGAGACGGTCATAGGTGACCCATCCTTCCTTCAGGAGTAGAGACGGTCATAGGTGACCCATCCTTCCTTCAGGAGTAGACACGGTCGTAGGTGACCCATCCTTCCTTCAGGATTAGAGACGGTCATAGGTGACCCATCCTTCCTTCAGGAGTAGAGACGGTCATAGGTGACCCGTCCTTCCTTCAGGAGTAGAGACGGTCATAGGTGACCCATCCTTCCTTCAGGAGTAAAGACGGTCATAGGTGACCCATCCTTCCTTCAGGAGTAGAGACGGTCATAGGTGACCCATCCCCCCTTTCAGGAATTCAGACGGTCATAGGTCATAGCATATACTTCAGTAATTAATTCCTGTTATTAGTGCATCATTCTGCTGTTCGTTCACTGGTACAATGCGCTTAATGAACAATCTGAACACGAGAGTTTCCGTTCGAATAGTTCATTCAGAAAATTAATCACTTAACTTCTATATTAAGTGGCTATTCATCACTGTTAAATATTTGCCTTCGATATTAATGCTTTTATTTTTGCCCTAACATTTTGATTCAGTTGATGAGTAATAACATATTACAGTTTTATCTAGGGAATTTAATACTGAAGAAAGAATAAGGAGGGAGAAAGATTATTATGATTATGGTGGAGAGCTAAAATCGTTGGATTATGCAGCGCATGTGGGGGGATTGATGGAAGGTACTGAGGCTCAGTTCAGGGAACCAGAGCCCAGATGTAATTCTGTGGAGAAATTTTCTCCAGGAGGGGGGTATCAGCCCCCTTCAGCCCCTTTCAGCCCTGAGGGGCCCAGCCCTCTCAGAAGGGGCAAACATCTTGTTTACTGCTACAGCAAGTAATTTAACCCAGATGCAATACAAGTATGTGACGTGGTCAAGCGACCGTCGCTCCTTGCAGTGTCCAGTGTTGCAAAGTGTAGTTTAATAAGAGACAGTCCATCTCTTACCTTAGCAGGACAATTAAGGAAAATCCTTCTCCCGTTTTATTACCATGGTAAAGATAGTGTACAGTGTTGTCTATGCTTAAGACAGCAAGAATCAAACATTCTGCTTTGCTTCATGGAGGAAGTGGCAAGGAAGCAAAAAGTACTAGGTCAGCTTTTCCTTTATGTTCGAGGGGCATTGTAGCGGCGTAGGACGCTCTGAGGTCAGATTACTTTTCACCATTCTGGGAGTCATACTGACGCCAGGATAACCAACAAAGAACACTGATCCATGCATTAGTGTGAACAAAGTGTCTCACAAAACACAATAAACACTTACAGAGAAGTGTGATCAGCTTCTTTAGTGATAAGATTGTGAACAATAAAGACAAACCTTGTGGAACATAGTGTACCAGTGTGTGTATTCCTAGACTATGGAAGACGTGGACATCCAAGGACACTTCAGCTTCTATCAAGTCACCGATACCTGTCGAGGGTGTAAAGAACACCATAGCTCACACTACAAGAGCAAGGTAGGGTGCAGATTTCTTGTAGTATGGGGGACTGCACAGTTCTTGTGATCAACCTATAGTCGGCAGTGAGGTGCGGACTTTTGAGTCCACACACGTAAGTTCGTCAGCAGTCAGTGAATGAAATATGCTGACATAACACCTGCTAGGGTAAATTATTAACATAATATACTCTATTACAGCCCGTTGTGAAGTGGTTAAGACAGCTTCTCAAGACCTCGCCTGCAGGGGCGGCTGTGTGGGCGATAGCTGTCTTATCAGCTAAGTACCCCTTATATTTAATCTTTAACCTTAGCTGGTAAACATTTCTCAACAAATTCCCTAGATCAAGAGTCCCTCACCAGCATCCAGGAACCTCCCGTGAGGGGGGAAGGTGAAAGAGAGGCTTCCTGTAGGTTATCACAACATGGTTTTCCGCATAATCCTTATAATTAAAAAATATTTTTTTTAGAGAGTTTGACGGATAAGCCAGTGGAAGGCTTCGGTCATATGATCAAAAGCTCCAGTGGCGGGTCAAGAAAAAATTGTCCTGCTTCCTGATGAATTTGACCTAAAGATTTTTCCCTCGATGCTCGATGTCAAACTAAGCCTCCCCGTTGACGGCTTGATCTGTTAGGCTGTTGGCGTCTGTTGCATGTAGTCCACTGTAGGTATACAAGACAGATGATAAAGAACTGACCTCAAGAAATTAATATTTTTTTTTACTTCATAGTGTACTCAATGTACCTAGTGTACTCATTGCATCTAGTGTACTCGTTGCACCTAGTGAACTCGTTGCACCTAGTGCACTCGTTGCACCTACTCTACTCATTGAACCTAGTGTACTCGTTGCACCTAGTGTACTCATTACACCTAGTGTACTCGTTGCACCTAGTGTATTCATTGCACATACTGTACTCATTGCACCCACAGTACTCATTACACCTAGTGTACTCAATACACCTAGTGTTCTCATTACACCTAGTGTACTCATTACACCTAGTGTACTCATTGCACCTAGTGTACTCATTGCACCTAGTGTACTCATTACACCTAGTGTTCTCATTGCACCTAGTGTACTCATTGCACCTAGTGTACTCATTGCACCTAGTGTACTCATTACACCTAGTGTACTCATTGCACCTAGTGTACTCATTACACCTAGTGTACTCATTACACCCAGTGTACTCATTGCACCTAGTGTACTCATTACAAGTAGTGTACTCATTACACCTAGTGTACTCATTACACCTAGTGTACTCATTGCACCTAGTGTACTCATTACAAGTAGTGTACTCATTACACCTAGTGTACTCATTACACCTAGTGTACTCATTGCACCTAGTGTACTCATTACAAGTAGTGTACTCATTACACCTAGTGTACTCATTACACCTAGTGTACTCATTACACGTAGTGTACTCATTACACCTAGTGTACTCATTACACCTAGTGTACTCATTACAAGTAGTGTTCTCATTGCACCTAGTGTACTCATTGCACCTAGTGTACTCATTACAAGTAGTGTACTCATTACACCTAGTGTACTCATTGCACCTAGTGAACTCAATGCAGCTAGTGTACTCATTACACCTAGTGAACTCATTGCACCTAGTGCACTCATTGCACCTAGTGTACTCATTGCACCTAGTGTACTCATAGCACCTACTGACATTGCGCCTAGTGAACTTATTGCACCTAGAGAACTCAATGCACCTAGTGTACTCATTACACCTAGTGTACTCATTACACCTAGTGTACTCATTGCACCTAGTGTACTCATTGCACCTAATGTACTCATTGCACCTACTTTCATTGCGCCTAGTGAACTTATTGCACCTAGTGAACTCAATGCACCTAGTGTACTCATTGCACCTAGTGAACTCATTGCACCTAGTGTACTCATTGCACCTAGTGTACTCATAGCACCTACTGACATTGCGCCTAGTGAACTTATTGCACCTAGTGAATTCAATGCACCTAGTGTTCTCATTACACCTAGTGTACTCATTACACCTAGTGTACTCATTGCACCTAGAGTGTACTCATTGCACCTAGTGTACTCATTGTACCTAGTGTACTCATTGCACCTAGTGTACTCATTGTACCTAGTGAACTCAATGCACCTAGTGTACTCATTGCACCTAGTGTACTCATTGCACCTAGTGTTACCATTGCACCTAGTGTACTCATTGCATCTAGTGTACTCATTGCACCCAGTGTTATCATTGCACCTAGTGTACTCATTGCATCTAGTGTGCTCATTGCACCTAGTGTACTCATTGCATCTAGTGTAGTCATTGCACCTAGTGTTATCATTGCACCTAGTGTACTCATTGCATCTAGTGTACTCATTGCACCTAGTGTACTCATTGCATCTAGTGTACTCATTGCACCTAGTGTTATCATTGCACCTAGTGTACTCATTGCATCTAGTGTGCTCATTGCACCTAGTGAACTCAATGCACCTAGTGTACTCATTGTACCTAGTGTACTCATTGCACCTAGTGTTATCATTGCACCTAGTGTACTCATTGTACCTAGTGTACTCATTGCACCTAGTGAACTCATTGCACCTAGTGTTATCATTGCACCTAGTGTACTCATTTCATCTAGTGTGCTCATTGCACCTAGTGAACTCATTGCACCTAGTGTTATCATTGCACCTAGTGTACTCATTTCATCTAGTGTGCTCATTGCACCTAGTGTACTCATTGCAACTAGTGTGCTCATTGCACCTAGTGTACTCATTGCATCTAGTGTGCTCATTGCACCTAGTGTACTCATTGCATCTAGTGTACTCATTGCACCTAGTGTTATCATTGCACCTAGTGTACTCATTGCATCTAGTGAACTCATTGCACCTAGTGTACTCATTGCACCTAGTGTACTCATTGCATCTAGTGTACTCATTGCACCTAGTGTTATCATTGCACCTAGTGTACTCATTGCATCTAGTGTACTCATTGCACCTAGTGTTATCATTGCACCTAGTGTACTCATTGCACCTAGTGTTATCATTGCACCTAGTGTACTCATTGCACATATTGTACTCATTGTACCTAGTGTACTCATTGCACCTAGTGTACTCATTGTACCTAGTGTACTCATTGCACCTAGTGTACTCATTGCACCTAGTGTACTCAATGTGCCTAGTGTACTCATTGTACCTAGTGTACTCATTGCACCTAGTGTACTCATTGCACCTAGTGTACTCATTACACCTAGTGTACTCATTGCACCTAGTGTACTCATTGCACCTAGTGTACTCATTACACCTAGTGTACTCATTGCACCTAGTGTACTCATTGTACCTAGTGTACTCATTGCACCTAGTGTACTCAATGTGCCTAGTGTACTCATTGCACCTAGTGTACTCATTGTACCTAGTGTACTCATTGCACCTAGTGTACTCAATGTGCCTAGTGTGCTCATTGCACCTAGTAAACTCATTGCACCTAGTGAACTCATTGCACCTAGTGTACTCATTGCACCTAGTGTACTCATTACACCTAGTGCTCTCATTGCACCTAGTGAACTCAATGCACCTAGTGTACTCATTGCACCTAGTGTACTCATTACACCTAGTAAACTCATTGCACCTAGTGAACTCATTGCACCTAGTGTTATTATTGCACCTAGTGTACTCATTGCGCCTAGTGTACTCATTGCACCTAGTGTACTCATTGCACCTAGTGTACTCATTGCACCTAGTGTACTCATTGCACCTAGTGTACTCATTGCGTCAGCTTCTGTTTCTATAATGATTGGAATGAGTAAGTTTATCGTGCAGATTCGTAATCAGTCTCTCAAGTATCTTACATGTGCCTTCCATAACATCTGCATCTCACACATTCTCGTAATCAGTCCCTCAAGTATCTTACATGGGCCTTCCATAACATCTGCATCTCACTCACCCTCGTAATCAGTCCCTCAAGTATCTTACATGTGCCATCCATGACATCTGCATCTCACTCACCCTCGTAATCAGTCCCTCAAGTATCTTACATGTGCCTTCCATAATATCTGCATCTCACTCACCCTCGTAATCAGTCCCTCAAGTATCTTACATGTGCCATCCATAACATCTGCATCTCACACACCCTCGTAATCAGTCCCTCAAGTATCTTACATGTGCCATCAATAACATCTACATCTCACACACCCTCGTAATCAGTCCCTCAAGTATCTTATATGTGCCATCCATGACATCTGCATCTCACACACCCTCGTAATCAGTCCCTCAAGTATCTTACATGTGCCATCCATGACATCTGCATCCCACTCGCCCTCGTAATCAGTCCCTCAAGTATTTTACATGTGCCATCCATGACATCTGCATCTCACACACCCTCGTAATCAGTCTCTCAATTATCTTACATGTGCCATCCATGACATCTGCATCTCACACACCCTCGTAATCAGTCCCTCAAGTATCTTACATGTGCCATCCATGACATCAGCATCTCACACACCCTCGTAATCAGTCCCTCAAGTATCTTACATGTGCCATCCATGACATCAGCATCTCACACACCCTCGTAATCAGTCCCTCAAGTATCTTACATGTGCCATCCATGACATCAGCATCTCACACACCCTCGTAATCAGTCCCTCAAGTATCTTACATGTGCCATCCATGACATCAGCATCTCACATACCCTCGTAATCAGTCCCTCAAGTATCTTACATGTGCCATCCATGACATCTGCATCTCACACACCCTCGTAATCAGTCCCTCAAGTATCTTACATGTGCCATCCATAACATCTGCATCTCACTCACCCTCGTAATCAGTCCCTCAAGTATCTTACATGTGCCATCCATGACATCTGCATCTCACACACCCTTGTAATCAGTCCCTCAAGTATCTTACATGTGCCATCCATGACATCTGCATCTCACTCACCCTCGTAATCCGTCCCTCAAGTATCTTACATGTGCCATCCATGACTTCTGCATCTCACATACCCTCGTAATCAGTCCCTCAAGTATCTTACATGTGCCATCCATGACATCTGCATCTCACACACCCTCGTAATCAGTCTCTCAAGTATCTTACATGTGCCATCCATGACATCTGCATCTCACACACCCTCGTAATCAGTCCCTCAAGTATCTTACATGTGCCATCCATGACATCTGCATCTCACACACCCTCGTAATCAGTCCCTCAAGTATCTTACATGTGCCATCCATGACATCTGCATCTCACACACCCTCGTAATCAGTCTCTCAAGTATCTTACAAGTGCCATCCATGACATCTGCATCTCACACACCCTCGTAATCAGTCCCTCAACTATCTTACATGTGCCATCCATGACATCTGCATCTCACACACCCTCGTAATCAGTCCCTCAAGTATCTTACATGTGCCATCCATAACATCTGCATCTCACACACCCTCGTAATCAGTCCCTCAAGTATCTTACATGTGCCATCCATAACATCTGCATCTCACAAAGACTTTGCCGTAATGTTTCTGTTCTGGCGACTTGTTTGTTCGTGTTCAATACTCGGATGCACTTTTCAACCTTCTGTTTTTTTCTTTGTGAAATAGCTAAAAAATTTCTCAAAAATATAAAGTCAGAAGGAACTTTGTGTTAATAAAATTGAAGTAGCCCAATAGATTCTGGATATTTGGAGATTTTCTGTTTTCGATAGATGCCACTAATAAACATTATGGTATCGTGAATTCATCTTAATACAAAGAGAAAAATGCAAGTAGTTAGATAGGGAACTTCAGACTTTTGATATGTCTGATTAGACATTATTTATCTGTTATGTCTTAAATATCGAGTTATTTAATTTATAAAGTTCCAGCATCCCTCATTTCCAGCTATTGTTTTTTCAGTCATTTTCAATGCTGCTTCATAACTCACGAAATCGTAATGACACGATTGCAAACAAACCATTCCACGGGTGGGGTTAGAACCCGCGATCAGAAAGACATAAAATTCCAGACCGACGCTTTAGCCACTGGATCTTATTGTAGCTAGCTGGTCCAGTGGCTAAAGCGTCGGTCTGGAGTTTTGACACACACTGATCGCGGGTTCTAACCCCACCCATGGTATGGTTTGCTACTGCATCATGGTCACACTTGTTGAAAAGCCTCACAATGACTCTCAAAATTATGTTATCAATTTGCATTTTTTATACTAAGTCAGAAATAATTTAATATTTTGGAATTAAAGGATTTTTTCCTCACAATGATGAATTCAAAGAAGATCCCACCATGTTTACTAAACTCTTTAATTAAAGTTTGGAGGAGATGGGAGGAAAAAGTTGTAATGTGGGTAATTAGTATTCTTAATGACTTCATTACATATTAATTCAAGCAGGGAATTTGAGATGATTTTGTAATTTTTACCAGGAACTTTGGAAGTGTCTTCAATATTTCACCAAAACATAACATAAAATCCACATTATTCACTGGAAAATTTTTCACTTGTACACCCAAAAACACACACACACACACACACACACACACACACACACACACACACACACACACACACACATACACACATACATACACACACACAATCGACAAGTGCCTTTGACAACCAATAACTAACATAACGGGTCAAGTAATGAGTAATGACATTAATATCTCGAATAAATTAAGTCACTTAATGCTTAACTTTTCTGTATAATTAAATAACCAATGTGCAATAAGCATTTCCTATTATACTGAACATAGTCTTTATAATTTAAAAAATGAAAAATATAGGAAAAGTATCGATATCAGGACTTCGCAAAAATATCCGTATCTCCCATCTGGTTGTGCATTTCAATGCTAAAGTGGGTAAAAATGTTGTGGAGGGAGTAGTAGGTAAATTTGGGGTGCCAGAGGTAAATTGAGCTATGTGTAGAAAGAGGTTTGGTAATAAGTAATACATATTTTATGAATAAGAGGATAAATAAATATACAAGGTATGATGTAGCACGTAATGAAAGTAGTTTATTAGATTATGTATTGGTGGATAAAAGGTTGATGGGTAGGCTCCAGGATGTACATGTTTATAGAGGGGCAACTGATATATCGGATCATTATTTAGTTGTAGCTACAGTTAGTGTAAGAGGTAGATGGGACAAGAGGAAAGTGGCAACAACAAGTAAGAGGGAGGTGAAAGTGTATAAACTAAGGGAAGAGGAAGTTTGGGTGAGATATAAGCAACTATTGGCCGAAAGGTGGGCTGGTGCAAGTATGAGTAGTGGGGGGGTTGAAGAGGGTTGGATGAGTTTTAAAAATGCAGTATTAGAATGTGGGGCAGAAGTTTGTGGTTATAGGAGGGTGGGTGCAGGAGGAAAGAGGAGTGATTGGTGGAATGATGAAGTAAAGGGTGTGATAAAAGAGAAAAAGATAGCTGATGAGAGGTTTTTACAAAGCAGAAGTGTTATAAGAAGAGAAGAGTATATGGAGAGTAAAAGAAAGGTGAAGAGAGTGGTGAGAGAGTGCAAAAGGAGAGCAGATGATAGAGTGGGAGAAGCTCTGTTAAGGAAGCCTAGGGACTGAATAGATTTGCCAGTTAAAAACAGAATAGGAGAGTAAGTAGATGAGGAGATGGAGGTATTGGGTATATGGTGAGAATATTTTGAGGAACTTTTAAATGTCAACGAAGAAAGGGAGGCAGTAATTTCATTCACTGGCCAGGGAGGTATACCATCTTGTAGGAGTGAAGAAGAGCAGAATGTAAGTGTGGGGGAGGTGCACGATTCATTCCGTAGAATGAAAGGGGGTAAAGCAGCTGGAACTGACGGGATCATGACAGAAATGTTAAAAGCACGGGGGGATATAGTGTTTGTTTAATAAATGTATGAAAGAGGGGAAGGTACATAAGGATTGGTGGAGAGTATATATAGTCCCTTTATATGAAGGGAATGGGGACAAAAGAGATTGTAAAAATTATAGAGGAATTAGTTTACTGAGTATACCAGGAAAAGAGTACAGTAGGGTTATTATTGAAAGAATTAGAGGTAAGACAGAATGTAGGATTGCAGATGAGCAAGGAGGCTTTAGAGTGGGTAGGGGATGTGTAGATCAGGTATTTACATTGAAGCCTATATGTGAACAGTATTTAGATAAAGGTAGGGAAGTTTTTATTGCATTTATGGATTTAAAAAAGGCATATGATAGAGTGGATAGAGGAGCAATGTGGCAGATGTTGCAAGTATATGGAATAGGAAGTAAGTTACTAAATGCTGTACAGAGTTTTTATGAGGACAGTGTGTAGAAGAGAGGGAGAATACTTCCTGGTAAAAGTAGGTCTTAGACAGGGATGTGTAATGTCACCATGGTTTTTAAATATATTTATAGATGGGGTTATAAAAGAAGTAAATGCTAGGGTGTTGGGGAGAGGGGTGGGATTAAATTATGGGGAATCAATTACAAATTGGAAAGTGACACAGTTACTTTTTGCTGATGATACTGTGCTTATGGGTGATTCTAAAGAAAAATTGCAGAGGTTAGTGGACGAATTTGGGAGGGTGTGTAAAGGAAGAAAGTTGAAAGTGAACATAGAAAAGAGTAAGGTGATGAGGGCATCAAATGATTTAGATAAAGAAAAAATTGGATATCAAATTGGGGAGGAGGAGTATGGAAGAAGTGAATGTTTTCAAATACTTGGGAGTTGACGTGTCGGCGGATGGATTTATGAAGGATGACATTAATAATAGAACTGATGAGGGGGAAAAAAGGCGAGTGGTGCATTGAGGTATATGTTGAGACAAAAAACGTTATCTATGGAGGCAAAGAAGGGAATGTACGAAAGTATAGTGGTACCAACACTCTTACATGGGTGTGAAGCTTGGGTTGTAAATGCTGCAGCGAGGAGGCGGTTGGAGGCAGTGGAGATGTCCTGTCTAAGGGCAATGTGTGGTGTAAATATTATGCAGAAAATTCGGAGTGTGAGAATTAGGAGAAGGTGTGGCGTTAATAAATGCATTAGTCAGAGGGCAGAAGAGGGGTTCTTGAGGTGGTTTGGTCATTTAGAGAGAATGGATCAAAGCAGAATGACATGGAAAGCGTATAAATCTGTATGGGAAGGAAGGCAGGGTAGGGGTCGTCCTCGAAAGGGTTGGAGGGAGGGGGTAAAGGAGGTTTTGTGGGAGAGGGGCTTGGACTTCCAGCGTGCATGAGCATGTTAGATAAGAGTGAATGGAAACGAATGGTATTTGGGACCTGACGAACTGTTGGTGTGTGAGCAGGATAATATTTAGTGAAGGGATTCAGGGAAATCGGTTATTTTATATAGCCGGACTTGAGTCCTGGAAATGGGAAGTACAATGCCTGCACTATAAAGGAGGGGTTTGGGATATTAGCAGTTTGGAGGGATATGTTGTGTATCTTTATACGTATATGCTTCTAAACTGTTGTATTCTGAGCACCTTTGCAAAAACAGTGATTATGTGTGAGTGAGGTGAAAGTGTTGAATGATTAAAGTATTTTCTTTTTGGGGATTCTTTTTTTTCTTTTTGGGTCACCCTGCCTCGTGGGAGACGGCCGATGTGTTATATATATATATATATATATATATATATATATATATATATATATATATATATATATATATATATATATATATATGTATTAGGGGGTAGAGGCCAGCCTCTACTCCACCTTCCATCCACTGAAGATTTATACACTCTCGAAGTCATTTTATTTCGTTCCATCCTCTCTTCATGTTCAAACCATCTCAACCCTTCCTCAGCCCTCTGGATAATAGTTTTAATAACCCCACAGCTCCTCCTAATCTCTAAACTACATATTTTCTTCATTATATTCACATCACACATTGTCCTCAAGCATGACATCTCCACTGCCTCCAGCCTTCTCCTTGTTGCAACATTCACCACCCATGCTTCACACCCATACAACAGCGTTGGAATAACTATTCTCTCATACATTCCCCTCTTTGCTTTCATGGGTGAAGTTCCTTGTCTTCACAGACTCCTCAGTGCACCACTTTTCCTCTCATCAATTCTATGATTCATCTCTTATTTCATAGACCCATCTGCTGACACGTAACTCCCAAATATCTAAATACATTCACCTCTTCCATACTCTCTCCCTCCAATCTGATATCCAATCATCCATTACAATTTTTTTTATCCTCATCACTTTACTCTTTCCTATGTTCACTTTTAATTTCCTTCTTTTACATATCCTACCAAACCTATCAAACAACCTCTGCAACTTCTCTTCAGAATCTTCCAAAAGCACAGAGTCATCATCAAAGAGCAACTGTGGCAACTCCCACTTTGTGTTAGTTTCATTATCTTTTAACCTCACACCTCTTTCCAACACCCGAGCATTCACTTCTCATACAACTTCATCTATAAATATATTGAACAACCACGGTGACATCAGATCCTTGTCTAAGGCCTACTTTTACTAGAAAACAATCTCCCTCTCGCCTACATACTCTAACCTGAGCCTCACTATCCTCCTCGTAAAGACTTTTCACTGCTTTCAGTAACCTTCCTGGTATTCCATACTTTTCCAACACCAGCCACATTGCTCCCCTATCCACCTTTTTCAAATCCATAAATGCCACAAAACCTTCTTTACCCTTATCTAAATACTGTTCACTTATATGTTTCACTGTAAACACCTGGTCTTCACGCCCCCTACTTTCCTAAAGCCTTGTTCATCTGCTATCCTGCTCTCTGTCATACTCTTAATTCATTCAATAATAATTCTACTATATACTTTACCATGTATACTCAACTGTCTTATTCCCTTATAATTTTTCCACTCACTTTTGTCTCATTTGCCTTTATACAAAAGAATTATGCATGCTCTCTGCCAATCTCTATGTATCTTACCCTCTTCCATACATTTTTTTAAATAAAAACACTAACCACTCCAAAACTATATCCCAACCTGCTTTTAACATTTCTATCTTTATCCCATCAATCCCAGCTGCTTTACCCCCTTTCACTCTACTCGCTGCCCCATGCACTTCCACCACACTCACAACTGTTTCTTCCTAACTCCTACAAGATGTTGTTCTTCCTTGCTCTATATATGAAATCACAGCTTCCTTATCTTCATCTACACTTAACAATTCCTGAAAAAATTCCTTCCATCTTCCTGATATCTCTAACTCTCAGTTTAATAACTCTTCCCTCCTATTTTTAACTAACACTCTTCCCTAGGCTTTCTCAACTTATTAATCTCACACCATAACTTTACAAATTTTCAATAAAATTTGTTGATATGATCTCACTCACCTTCTCATTTGCTCTTTTTACATTGCTTCACCACTCTTTTAATCTCTCTTTTTCTCTCCATATACTCCTCCCTCCTTGCATCACTTCTACTTTTTAAAAACCTCTAATATGCTAATTTTACTCTCTTACTACTCTTTTTACATCATTCCACCAATTGCTTTTCTTCCCTCCCGCACCCACTTTCCTGTAACCACAAACTTCTACTGAACACTCTAACACTACATTTTTAAACCTATCCCATACATCTTCTACCACATTGCCGATACTCTCACTAGCCTATTTGTCCACAACTGCCTCCTCCTTTACTTTATAAATCTTCACTCTCTCTTATTTGCTTCCATTTTCCTTGTATCCCATCTACCTTTTACTCTCACTGTAGCTACAACTAGAAAGTGATCTGATATATCTGTGGCCCCTCTATAAACATGTACATCCTGAAGTCTACTCAACAGTCTTTTATATACCAATACATAGTCCAACAAACTACTGTTATTACACCCTACATCATATCTTGTATACTTATTTATCCTCTTTTTCTTAAAATATATGCTACTTATAACCAAACCCCTTTCTATACAAAGTTCAGTCAAATGCTCCCCATTATGATTTACGCCTGGCACCCCAAACTTACCTACCACACACACACTAAATGTTTCTCCTACTTTAGTAGTTATGTCCCCTACCACAGTTACTCTCTCACTTGGCTCAAAAGTTCCTACACACTTGCTTTACATCTCCCAAAATCTCTCTCTCCTCTACACTCCTCTCTTCTCCAGGTACATACACACTTATTATGATAAATTAGACACATGTGCAACACTTGGGTATCTTCAATGAGGAAACGTTTTGCCACACAGTTACTTCATGAGTCCATACAAAGAAAAACGCTGAAGAACAGGAGGAGTTTGAGGTAATCAGTCTCTCACCCTTGAATCGATGTGGTCAATCCATCAATCTTGAAAAGAAAACAGCATATGTGCGAAGTAGTAGCTTATATACCGTAGGCAGGAGAGGTGCAGCAGTTGTAGGTGGTGTCACACATGACCAATGTGCAAGTAGGTCGTGCCCAAGGGTTAGGCAAGTGAAGAATTCCCTGTATTAAGATCCCAAGATGTTGCTGTGTCAGACAGGAATGTAGATGAATGTTTTTCAACGTTCTCCTTTGTATGGACTGATGAAGTCACTGTGTGGCGAAACGTTTCCTCAATAATGATACCCAAGTGTTGCACATGTGTCTAATTTATCAACTTGTCGGTTCTCTGAACCTTCTATCTACACACTTATTATGACCCGCTTTTCCCATTAGACCCTTATTTTAATCCACATAATCCTTGAATTTATACATTTATCTTCCCTCTTCTCTTTCCATAATTGATCCTTCAACATTATTGATACCCCTTCCTTAGCACTAACACTCTCATATACTCCTGACGTAATCCCATTTATTTCTTCCAACTGAAGCACCCCTACCCTCTTCAGTTTTTTTTTTTTTGCTTAGGGCTAGGACATCCAACTTCTTTTCATTCATAACATTAGCAATGATGTCATTCGTATCATCAGCTCTATCCACTTACATCAGCGAAAACTCAAGGTACTCTCTGGAGCTGTTAGAATATTTCTTCTCCTACAACCCTCTATATTCTATATTCTATGTAGACTTTATTTAAAGATAAAATACAATGACAAAAATACAATAGGGAGTAGAACAACATAGATAACATCTCAGAGCTACATCTCGAATACGTCGTCCAGCTTCCCGGGGTGGGCCGCGTGCCCAAAATGCTGCAGGCATTTCCCCTCTGAATCGTAACACTGAATCTCAGAAAGAGGAAGCCGGCTGCCCTGAGATATTTGGTTTCTGTAATGACTTTTACATCCAGCTCTATGAGGAACTTTTTAGAGTACACTTTCCCCATGCACCAAGGGCCTCTGACCCTATTGGGATGAAGTTACAGCAAGGGGGCAGGCCTTCATGAATGCAGGTCCTTTGGGTCTCCCTGTAGCTGGCAGCTCCAAACCCTTCAGCCTCCTCGGAATATGGCAAGTAAGTGTCTGCTAATGTGGCAACACAGGTGTAGTCCCAGGCAATCTGCTTACCATCCTTCCAGAATAACATAGGGGCTCCATCAGGATGCTTTTGACTTCCATCAGGCCTCTGTACTTGGGGTCCCCATTGAGCTGGGCAATGGGGCTGTGGCGAGGCTTCTCTTTATGATGTCAAAGACCTCATGTCTAGCATACTCTCCTTCTGTTGTATGACACAAGAGACCATGAAGTCCGAATTAATCAGCCGTCGCCCTGTCGCAAATACACCTATGTTCGGCGAGTATGGGGGCGGCAAGGCGAAAAGCAACACTAATCCGAATGGCCTGTGGGTCGAGTCGAATGTCCAGAGAGGAATTGGGATAAGCTAAAAGGAAATCTACTGAATGTGCTGCGTTCACCGCTAGGAGATGAGCTTTCTTTCCTGAGGCATTGATAAGCATTGAACTGGCGATTATTTCCACGATCAGTTTGTCCCAGTTGGATTGTTTGTGCTCTTTGGGAGGAGCTGGTCTGCTGGAGGAGTCTGCAAGGATGTCCCACCGCACAGCTGCTTCAATGAATCTTGGGTTTTAAACTCTTACTGTACTTCTCAAGCGTTCAGGGTCAATCTCCTTGACTAGTCCACTGGAAGCCAAACACAAAGAGAGAATTACAGGTAGGGCTACCTGCACTGCTTTACGCACCCTTATACCGTCCAGTCTCATTGGAAGGGTTGCCTCATCCCATTGCTGATCTTCCAGTGACAGATTCAGTGCCCTCTTAAAGATTGATCTCAGGATTGAGTCATATTCATCGAGTGCTGGGTTGTCAAAAGAGGGTGCGCACCTCAGAAAGTGACCGAGTCTTGGCAGAGTAAAACACCTTGTGAGGAGATACAGAGCATCATGTGCATCAATATCTCTTATTCTCTCCTCTATTCTTTTCAAGTGTCGATGGCCTGATGACCCAGTGGTGTTTCCAAGAGGGTGATCTTGGACGGAGTGGTAGTAGAAACTTGAGAGAGGATCGTTCACACAGCACTGATTATTTTCTGTTACGTTGTGATGATTTCGCACTTGGAGGGATTGAGGATGAGTCTCAAGGCTTTTCCCTATGTCTTCACCAGTTGCTCGTCCTCTAGCAGGGACTTTTCAGTACAAGCCAGAGTGCCATCATCCAGGTACCAGATGTTGAGCTTGTTGTGCAGGCTGGAAATTAGTTCTCTTACTGCCAAGCAGAAGAGAAGTGAAGTGAGTGGGTCACCCTGATGAACACCCTCTGAAGAGGGAATTTCATATTCGCCAGCTGAAAAGAAGGGAAAGACTGGGGAACCGATCCTGAATGGTTGGCAAGACTACATCTCTTTTCACCATATTCAAAGCATTTCTAAAGTCAAATTTGACTTCTGCTTTGTCTTTTGGTAAGTCCCTGATGCATGAGCTGCGGCTTCATTGCCTTGAGAGACCCCAATGTCCAGTTGATGTGGCTGGAGTATACTGGCAGCTTCTAGGTGAATGTTTCTTACTGCTGCTTCGGCAACGAGACAGCGAAGAGTGTTTAGAACAACAATGAGTCTGATTCCCCTATCCTACTTGTTCAAAGCACATAATGAAGTTCCGAAAAAGGTTTAATTTCTTCTGGAATTCACCCAGCCAGACAGGAGGTTACCAATGGAACTTCCATCTGCCTGTGGAGGCTATGGGCTGCTCTCTGCATGGACCATATGTGATCCAGCACACCAATTGTGTCCACATATAAGGCCATTCTTGCTGAGTGCCCAAAACCCTCCACACACCTGTCATGTGCTTCTTCTTTCACTGTTGGATGCAATGTTTCCCTGGCTTTGTGGCTGGCTAGCTGCATCATCTGCCATAAATCATTTTGTGTGGTAATCTTGGGCTGAAGGGAGAAAGGAATATGTGAGTCCTTCATGGTGGGGGAGGAGAGGGGTGGAGGAGACCATAGGCCTAGATCTGGTTGGCGGTCTCAAGTCCTCATGGAAGGCGAAGTAGGGAGGAGGTGCAGGTGGTGAGAGAATGATGAGGGTGAAAGGGTAGTGGAGGAGTGATGAACTGGGGAGGCTGGCATGGCAGAGTTGCCCGCTCTCTGCACTAAACTACACCTCATTTTACAGGACACGACACTACATAACCCCCCATTTTAAACACACCCCTGTACACTCTACACTATACACCCAAGGTGAACAAACACACTGTCATCAAAACGAGTCTGCACCGTGTGTGTGCGCATGTTTACGGATAGGGAGGAAATACACGCAGTCCCGGTGGCCTGGTGGCTAAAGTTCCCGCTTCACACACGGAGGGCCCGGGTTCGATTCCCGGCGGGTAGAAACATTTCGACACGTTTCCTTACACCTGTTGTCCTGTTCACCTAGCAGCAAATAGGTACGTGGGTGTTAGTCGACTGGTGTGGGTCGCATCCTGGGGGACAAGATTAAGGACCCCAATGGAAATAAGTTAGACAGTCCTCGATGACGCACTGACTTTCTTGGGTTATCCTGGGTGGCTAACCCTCCGGGGTTAAAAATCCGAACGAAATCTTATCTTATCTTATCTTACCCCTCCTCCATGATGACCACCTCCCCTCACTGCTCCCTCCAACCCTCAGATGACCATTATGTATCCTCTAGCACTTGCACTAACTTCATGCACACACCACTTTTCTTGATTCCAATGGAAGAAATGAAATGTACTGTCTTCTTGCAATTCTGAAATGAGCTGCAGATATTCACACACCAGTCTGTTGATGATAATCCTGGTAGGAGTTCTTGATTGAAAGATATTATGACAAAACCACATAGAGAAATTCCCAGAGCCTCATGGTGAGCAAAATTTCCACAATGCTCTAACCTGTGCGATCATACAATCCTACAAGAATCACACAACCAGCAGAGCTAGGTGTTGCACCGTGATCCGAGGATATACGATGGTGTGGGTGCTTCAGAGTTAATTTCATTCTACTCCCCGTTTGGTGTACTAGCCTCCACAAGCAGTATATATATCAGTATAAATAGTATATATAGTATATACTAATATATATATATAATAACAATGGTTATAAATGACCATAATTTTTAAAAGGGTGGACCGGTAAGCCAGCGGAAGGCCTCGGTCAGATGACCAAAAGCTCCAAAGGTGGGTCATCATCTGACTAAGACCCGCGTCAGGAAACATTTGTCCTGTTTCCTGACGAACCTTACCTAACCTAACCTATATATAGTATTGTATGGTCCCGTGGGTTGGAGCGTCATGGACTTTTCCCTCACCAGCGGGTGTGGCTAAGTGAATTAAGAGCACTGCCTAGGAATCTTGTCCGTCTCAGTAGTTGTATTGAGTCCAGCTGACTGCGATCTTTCTCTGTATATACCTGCTTGTTTCTGCATGGTACATTGCTATATAAATCGCTTGTGAGGTCAGAACATACAGGAGGAGATTGAATAGCTTGAATCCATCCTTGAGACTCACTGACGTGCCCGGGCTGGCAAACAAAAACATGGCTTGTGAACCAGGCTGCCCAGCTTATGTGGCATTTGATCTTATATATATATATATATATATATATATATATATATATATATATATATATATATATATATATATATATATATATATATATATATATATATATATATATATATATATATATATATATATATATAATCAAGATCAGTGTGAAATGTCTAACGTTGCTTCTGGCTACATTAATCTTATAAAGAAGAATGAAAATAGTCGTACATATTCATTCGTTGTGGCTGGTGCGGGGAAGGAACACTTGTTAGTTATTGTCTTCCTCCTCTTTCACTGTTTCCACTGTGGTAGAAAACCATAAGTCTCTTATTGGGGAGCGTTGCCACACAAGCCAGTTTGTCAACACTCGTGGGACTGTGTCAGGTCTTGTCAGCACGGCACACATCGTATACAGCTGCTAGTCTTCTCAGGTGACTCTCTTTCTCGCTGTCCTTATTCTTCTTTCTTTCTCTCTTTATTCCCTCCCCCATCTGTCTCTTTGTCTCGTCTGGTAATTTTTTTTTCCCTTTGTCAGTCTATCCCTCATTTTATCCTTGTCTTCGTTCCACCCTGACACCTTCACTACATCCCATTCTCCCACCCTAGATCCCACTCACGGCTTCCCGTGGCTCGGTTGACAGCGCACTCAGCTCTCAAGCTGAGTATCCGTGGTTCAATCCCCGGTATGGCTGGAAACGTTGTGCAAGTTTCATTACACCTGCTGCCCTATTCACCATGCGGTAAGCAGGTACCTGCTTACTGCAGTAAGCAGGTACCTGCCTACTGCTATGGGTCACATCCTAAGAGACAAGAATTATGGAAAATAAAATCCCTGATGACACACTGACTATTGACAGGCTACCCTTCCCCAGGGTTAAAAACTTATTACCCTCCCGTCCTCTCATCCCACCCACAATCCCAGCTTTCGATTATAATATATCTATTTACTATATGTAAATGTACAAGGTATACAGACCATAGCTGACATCAATGACTTACTACTATTCAGAAAGCCGTTTGTTATACTGAGCATTTCAGGCAAATTAGGTCAGTTTTGTCCCAGGATGCGACCCACACCAGTCCACTAACACCCAGGCACAGATTTAACTGATGGGCCAACACAGACAACCGGTGTAAGGAAACACGCCCGATGTTTCCACCCCTTAGCAGGGAATTGAACCCGGACCCTCACCGTGTGAAGCTAGAGCTTAGTCACCAGGCCACGGGGCTCTCTTCTTCCCCATGCATAATCTTTACAAGAAAATATACTCGTGCATGAGCACAAGATTTATATATAACGTGTGTGTGTGTGTGTGTGTGTGTGTGTGTGTGTGTGTGTGTGTGTGTGTGTGTGTGTGTGTGTGTGTGTATGTCTCTCCACACGTACACAAATCATATATGTAAATTATGTGCTCGGTGGGATCGGCGACTTACGCCTTGTCAAAATACTTGGTAAAAATATTAACTTCATTACTTGGCAAACATGTCGGAAGCCACATAAAAAACAATGTTGATCTCACTGAAAAATTGCAAAATGTTTAAAAGTCTAACGAATTTACTCTAGTAAGTCTTAACGCCACAGCTTGGTCTACCCGTGTACCTGCAAGAAGAATTATATAAGTTCCCCATGACATTCAATATTATTATTATTATTATTATTATTGGGTTGATTGTATGTGAATGATTACAAGTTTGAGTTTAAAGGGAAATATTTCTTTCTAAGGCAGGGAATGGCTGTGGAAAATTCATTGTGTCCCCTATTAAGAAATTTGTATATGGAGTTTTTTGAGACAAAGCTGTCGAAAGATATATTACCCTGTGAAGGTATGTAGTTCAGATATGTGGATGACATCTTGTGTGTTTGGCAGAATAACTGGACCTTAACATATTTATACAGAGACTTAATTCTCTTGTTATCTCTAATAAATTCACAGTAGAGGAAGAAGTGGACTTTAAATCTCCATTTTTAGATCTTCTGATCCACAAGGTTGAGAGAATGTTGAAGATTACAGTATATAGGAAGGCCAAGAACGTGTGTTCATATATCCACTATTACTCCAACCATGAAAGTAAACAAAAGTGTCTGTCTCACTGTTTTCGAGAGCTTACAGAGTGTGCTGCCCTTTGTTTCTGGACGATGAAATTTGAAAAATCTTTGATATTGCTGCAAAACTATGTTACCCTTAAGGAGTTTGTAGAAATTGCTTTGCTGACATCAAGAAAATTTTCATCTGACTGAACCTAATTCTACCAACATTATTACAATAACTCCTCATACCAGGAGTATGCTTGTCTTGCCATATATGGAGAATTTATCAGTCCTGCCAAATGCCCTAAAGAGATTCAAAATACAAGTTGTTTTTAAGAATTCGCGGACCGTTAAGTGTTTGTTGATCAAGAATTTCCCGAAAAGGTGTAGATGGTGAGTACAGGATTGAGTGCTAAGGATGCAACTCTTCTTATGTGGGACAGACTGGCAAAACCTCTAAATGTTAGAATAACACATCAGTATTCAGTAAGGAAAGATTAAGAATAAAATACGATATTCAACCTCACACAAGCCTGAAATAATCTTGCAAAGTGGTCTGAAGCCAAAGTCACAGTTCCATGTACTTCAAGGCTAGAAAGAAATCTTCTAAAGTCAGCAAATATTAAACATGATAAACATTCATTAGATAATTATAGATGTGGTTTATTCAAGCTCGATCTGAATATAACTGAGGCTACCGTGCACAGTCTAAAACCAAATTCTTATATGACTGTTCTGGATTGTCTTAAGAGCTAGGGTTCCACTTCAAGGAATTAGGGCCGGCGCTTTCCTGCTATCCTGGGTGAGACCAGCGTCTGTGCTTTCGGTTTAAGTCTGCCATAGACCCTTTCCTTTCAACACACCGGCCGTATCCCACCGAGGCGGGGTGGCCCAAAAGGAAAAACGAAAGTTTCTCCTTTTACATTTAGTAATATATACAGGAGAAGAGGTTACTAGCCCCTTGCTCCCGGCATTTTAGTTGCCTCTTACAACACGCATGGCTTACGGAGGAAGAATTCTGTTCCACTTCCCCATGGAGATAAGAGGAAATAAACAAGAATAAGAACTAGAAAGAAAATAGAAGAAAACCCAGAGGGGTGTGTATATATGTGCTTGTACATGTATGTGTAGTGTGACCTAAGTGTAAGTAGAAGTAGCAAGACGTACCTGAAATCTTGCATGTTCATGAGACAGAAAAAAGGACACCAGCAATCCTACCATCATGTAAAACAATTACAGGCTTTCGTTTTACACTCACTTGGCAGGACGGTAGTACCTCCCTGGGCGGTTGCTGTCTACCAACCTACTACCATAGACCCATTTTCCTTAATTGTGTGGAAATTTCCTAAGACAAGTGCCAGGCACATCTATATTTAGGATATAAAGTCCTTTAAATTGTCCTGAAATTTGACTGATAATTTTGATACCTGTCATTTTACCAATGTTAATTTTGCCAGGCAACCACTCCATTACCTTTATTTGTGGGTTGTCTATCCTCTGTTTCTATAATTCTTGTGTACATGGGACACCTTCCCTAACATCTTCATTCTTAGCAGTATCCCTCGGAACGAATCTACTGAGACCACTTACTCATTTCAAGCTATATGTTTATATATAAATATATATATATATAAATATATATATATATATATATATATATATATATATATATATATATTTCTTTCAACACACCAGCCGTATCCCACCGAGGCGGGGTGGCCCAAAAGGAAAAACAAAAGCTTGTCCTTTTACATTTAGTAATATATACAGGAGAAGGGGTTACTAGCCCCTTGCTCCTGGCATTTTAGTTGCCTCTTACAACACGCATGGCTTACGGAGGAAGAATTCTGTTCCACTTCCCCATGGATGATATATATATATATATATGTATAATTATATATATATATATAATTATATATATATATATGTATATATATATATATATATATATATATATATATATATATATATATATATATATATATATATATATATATATATATATACGAGAACCACCTAGCATTATTTCGGAGAATGTTACAAAATTCCATTTTTTTTTTTTCGCCGGTATTCTCCCGGCCCGGGTCTTTTCCAAGTAGTGGTGACCCGGCCTTGGCTCCCTATCTGGGGAGTGTCTCGAGACTTAAGTCTCCCATGGGAGGAGGTACAAGTACCTCCTCATCTTTGGGACCAAGTGTCCCAAGGCCTAGCCACATTCCCCGCCCTCACGGGGCTCGTAGGGAGAAGCTAGGCCTCTGGTCTGCCATCTACCCTGCCTCAAAGGGGCTCGTGGGGATGGCAGTCTTATAAGCTGCAGATGGTAGCAAGCTCAGACAAAATTCCATGTACAGGTTGCCGAGTAAGGCGTTAAGGGGATATCCCATTGCCACGCCTTGCTTCTGAGTATAGTACTTCCCTTCGAACACAAACTTGCAATCCACTACACAAAGTTTAATCAGTTCAATAATTATATTCATGGGGTATGGCAAGAAGAAGTTTTCCAGTTCCTCTCCCAGGTCCGTAAGCAAGTCTCCCTAGGGACGGGGACTCTGGTAAACAGGGCAGTGACATCGAAACTCACCAGGGTAAAGTCGTGTGAAACATTTAATTTCTGGAGCCTCTCAGTAAGGTTAACATTGTTTTTAATATGCGCCTCCGAGATTCTACAAACCAAATTAGTTAAAAGTTTAATTAATCATTTAGATAAGTTACATGTTGCTGCGCCTACTGAGCTTATAATAGGACGCACTGGGTTCCCTGGTTTATGAGTTATGATCAACCCATAAAGATACGGTAGAGTTGCAGACCTCCCTGACAAGTGTTTAATTAGTTCATCATTTCCCTTCAATAATGTTTTAAATCGTTTATTGAAATGGCTATTGACCTGGTCAATGGGGTTCTTAACAAGCGGTTCGTAAGTTTCATTATCACTCAATAGATGGTTCATTTTACCTAAGTATTCAGCTTTATCTAAAATAACAACAATATTGGATTTATCACCTCTCGAGAGATGCAAGATCTGATCGTTACTGAGCTCCTTGTATGCTTTAGTAAATCTTAATGGACAACTGGGAACCAAATGACGGAGTAAAGTCCCATATATATATATATATATATATATATATATATATATATATATATATATATATATATATATATATATATATATATATAAATATAGCCTCAACGATGCTTCAGAGTGTGTCAGTGAAGGATAGAGCCCGCCTGCTGGCAGTGAGAGCCCCTCATGCTGGGGACTTTGTTGGCTGTTCCCAACTCCAGCCTTGGCACACGCCTCGACCCACAGACCATCCGCATCGGTGTTGCCCTTCGACTTGCCGCCCCTATTCTCGCCGAACACAGGTGTATTTGTGGCAGTGAAGCAGCAGACCGATTCGGGTACCATGGTCTTGTGCGCCGTAAATCCGAGGGAAAGACTGCAAGACATGAGGAGGTTAATAACATTATCAAGAGGAGCCTCACAACAGCTGGATGCCCAGCAGTAAGGGAGCCACCCCAACTATGCAGATCTGATGGCAGCCAGAAGCGTCCAGATGGTATCACCCTTCAAGCCTGGACAGATGGGAAGCAGGTGGTGTGGGACTATACATGTGCATCTACCTTGGCTGATACCTATCTCCAATACACCAGGGAGGAAGGAGGGGCAGCTGCCAGCTTTAGGGAGTCCCAAAAGTCTAGAAAATATGGAGAACTTGCCCATCATTATATGTTTGTTCCCATAGGCTCAGAGACCCTTGGCTCATGGGGAAAGAGTGCATCTAATTTCCTTAAGGAGCTGGGAAAAAGACTCATCAGGGTAACTAGGGATCCCAGGGCAGCTAGTTTTCTGTTCCAGCGGCTCAGCGCGGCTGTTCAAAGGGGTAATGCATGCTGCATTTTGGGCACACGCCCCAGCTCTGAGGAGCTGGATGAGATTTTCGCCTTATAATCGGTGATACACACGTAACAACATGTATATATATATATATATATATGTGCCACCTTTATATCAACAATGTTTCTCTTAAATCTTCTGTGCCATATTATGTAATAAAATATTCCTATTGGTAAAAAAAAAAATAGTTTAAAAGATGGGGTGGTAGGGGAAGTGGAATATTCAAATGGCTTCAGGAAGAAATCCAAATATTCTTCCTTGAAGCCTTTTTATCCACTTCTCCGAGGCTGTGGGTCCCACAATTTACACCAGAGGTGGACCCCATCCTATATATATATATATATATATATATATATATATATATATATATATATATATATATATATATATATATATATATATATGTCGTGCCGAATAGGCAGATTCTGGTATTGGGTGTAACTAGAAAAATTCTTTTGAAGATAAATATAGTGACTGATAATGAAGACGTTGACCCATCATTATATAACCTTCTGGCAGAATTTTAACTAAAATTCTCCGAAAAAAATTTCCTGATAAAAATAATTCGTAGATGTAATGCAATATTACACATTCATAGAGTGAGATACCGAAGTAACATTTCCAGGTATAAAGACAGTGATTATTATCAGCAGATATCATCACGCCAGAGTCATGATACGTCTAAAATAGACTGAATTATATCATGTTTTCAGCAAGTTCTGCTGCAGAATAAATTCAAATGAATGTCTGTGTGGAAGATAACTCAGTCACTGAACTTGTGATGACTTTGTCCAATTATCCTGACGTAGATTACGTTTTACATGAAAGTGATTCTTGTGGGCTCTGGTGGCCTGGTGGTTAACGCTCTGGCTTCACACGGTGAGGGCCTGGGTTCGATTCCCAGCCAGAGTAGAAACATTGGACGTGTTTCTTTCAACCTGTTGTCTATGTTCCCCATCAGTAAAATGGGTACCTGGGTGTTAGTCGACTGGTGTGGGTCGCATCCTGGGACACTGACCTAAGGAGGCCTGGTCACAGACCGGGCCGCGGGGGCGTTGACCCCCGGAACTCTCTCCAGGTAAACTCTAGGTTGTAATCAGGTATTCGTAGGTAAAAACTCTGTATTCTTGTTTTGTGGAAATTATCTCTTGCTAAAGAACACGTTTCAGAGAGCTATCATCCACTAGTTCTCTGCGCTCAGGATGTTTGATGAGGCTTCTCTCGTCCAGGTTGTTGGTGTTCGTCTTATCACCTTTATCACTATCCCCATCGCTATCTTCTTTACCGTCATCCTCGTCGTCTTCATCATGGTTAAAGACTTACTCTGCTAACATTCTCTGCTTTGCTTCTTCATTAAAGTCGCCAGAAAGGAAACTTTCATAGCAAGATTGATTTTCCTTTCTTTGTGTACAGCTCAAAGCTTTTAAGGCAGGGAGAGAGAGAGAGAGAGAGAGAGAGAGAGAGAGAGAGAGAGAAACCCTTAACCCAACCTTTAACCAAACTTCGTAAAATCTTGTGTAAAGAAAAAAAAAGAGACGTAGAGATAGACAGAAAAAATCCAGTGAAAAGGAAAAACCTGGAAGACTTTACGACGTACATCAAAGTTATATGAAGAAAGGAACCCACTGCAATATAGGTCTCTCTATAGCCACCTGGAGGCAAGAAATGAGACTACCAGAAGGAACTCCTCTGTCAGTCCTCCATTTTTAAAATGGTTGTTGAAAAGTAAGCGAAGAGAATTATCATTGCAGAACTTGCAAAGGTGAAGGTTAAGATTGCACTTGCACTGACTGCAACTGCTACTTCTACTGGTCACAGACCGGGCCGCGGGGGCGTTGACCCCCGGAACTCTCTCCAGGTAAACTCCAGGTAAACTATTTATACTACAACTGACAGCAATATTACTGCTATACCCCACCCTAGGTGGTTCAAGAACTGACGTTGTAGAGGCAACATCCACCTCTAGTGCTGATATCCAGTTACTCTCGGTACATGTACAGCTCTCACGTTGTGAATATTAAAATGGTATAAAATACCGTCAGGTTGTTAGGTAAGACATAGGCAACAGTTAGGAAACTTTATTCCGAAACGTTTTGCCTACACAATAGGCTTCTTCAGTTGAGTACAGAAAGTAGGCAGGAGCAGTAGAGATGTGAAGACGATGTAATCAGTCCATCACCCTTGAAGTCGTAGATTTGAGGTTGTCAGTCCCTCAGCCTGGAGAAATTCAGTTGCATCTTGGTACAGAAAACACCTTGGACAAGCTTTTCAAGTGAGAAGGGTTGGATCTGAGAGGGACATGACCTCTCAGTTGCCTCTCACTACTACTACTACTACTACTACTACTACCCTGCACCTCTCCTTCCGACAGTATTTAAGTCTCCGCACTGTCGCTTGATCTTCAGATAGTTCCTGACTATGGAACTGAACTTCTCCAGGCCGAGGGACTGACAACCTCAAATTCTACGACTTTAAGGGTGATGGACTGATTACATCGTCTTCACATCTCTACTGTTCCTGCCTACTTTCTGTATTCGACTGAGGAAGCCTACTGTGTAGGCGAAACGTTTCGGAATAAAGTTGTCTAACTGTTGCATATGTGTCTTACCTAACAACAGAAATTCAGTTCCATAGTCTGTAACTATCTGAAGATCAAGCGACAGTGCGGAGACTTAAACTACCCCACTCACACCTGACGTCGCTCGCTTCAGGCGGGAGGTGTAGAGGTGACGCCACACAAACATAAATTGGTCGTTACCCATTTCCTCACCAGAATAACTATATATACATATAATAAAAAATGGGAAAGATGAAAATGAATATTTAATATTATAAAGCTGATTACTCTCGTTTTAGCAACAATGGTTATAAATGACCATAATTTTTAAAGGGGTGGACCGGTAAGCCAGCGGAAGGCCTCGGTCAGATGACCAAAAGCTCCAAAGGCGGGTCATCATCTGACTAAGACCCGCGTCAGGAAACATTTGTCCTGTTTCCTGACGAACCTTACCTAACCTAACCTAACCTCGTTTTAGAATTTAACGATGGTAATTGCAATGTAATATTAGAAAGATAAACAAATATGAAAGACATATATATTATAACTGCATCTCGGCATAACAGTTCCCTACAGTCCCCTTGTTTGTGACTGAGGTAGCAGTCTCTGATGTCATTCCCAAATTGTTCTTTAGTTCTTTAGGCTGTTTCAGATTTTTCAGTTCCTCTTCTAATCTCTGTATCCTAGCCTCTGCTACTATGACTTGCATCTCCCACTTCCTGCTTTCCATATCTATCCTCTCTTCCAATCTCATGCTAAGTTCTTCTAGTTTCTTTCCCCATTCATGTTCCCTTTTCATGAGCTCTGCTGCCCAATCTTCCTTTACAGATTCATCCTCCTGTCCTTTGGTTTTCCTTCCTGCTCTCTGGCAACCCATTTTTTTTATTGCCTCAGAATGGAAAACTTACCTAATTCTGTGTTAGGTTTGTGGTGTGTGTCCGAGTGTGGGGGGGGGGGTGAGGTAGAGGAGGAACTGTAGACAGTGGCTATATGGGAGAGGGGTGGGGAGGGGGATTTAAGGGGAGTGAGGAGGAGGGAGAAGCAAGGCTTGCCTCTTCACTGGTCGCTACTAGGTCCACTCTCTCTCCCAGCTCCATAAGCGTTATCGTACCTCTTCTTAAAATTATAAATGAATTCTGTCTCCACTACATCACTCTCCAAACAAAACCTCCTGGCAACTCTATAACTGAAGAAATACTACGTATCATCCCTGTGACTCATCTGCGTTTTCAACTTCCAGTTGTGACCCCTTCTTGCTGTGTCCTATCCCTGAAAAATCCCGTACCTATCCACCTCTCAGTATTTTATGTCGTTATCATGTCCACCCTATCTATCCTGTCCTGCATGTCATCATGTTGATTTAACTTAACGTCTCGTCGAGGGAGTTACCCCTTAACTCTGTTACTAGCCTTGTTGCAAACCTTTGGACTTTCTCTATTTTCTTGACGTTTTCGACCAGGTGTGGGTTCCGTACTGGTGCTTCATACTCCAATCTGGGCCTGACATACTTCCGTCATCTCATTTACATATACCAGAAACAGCACCGGTCCTAGGACCGCACTCGACACAGGCACTCACTCTGACACCTCATCACGTACCATCACTCGTTGTTTCCCTCCTATCAGGTATTCTCTAATCCATTGCAGTGCCTTTCCTCCTATTCCTGTCTTCTCTAAGTTTTGCTTGAGTCTCTTATGCAGAACTGTGTCGAAAGCCTTCTTACAGCATAAAATGCATTCTACTCACCCCTCTCTCTCTCCTGTCTTCTGCCACTTTAACTCCAGAAGGTTTGCAACACAGAATTTCTCTTTCCTGGAACAGTGCTGGTTATCGTGTACAAGCTCATTCCTTTCTAGGCGCTGCATCGCTTTTCCCCTGATAAGCTTCTTTATGACTTTGCATACTATACATATCAGTGACACAGGTCTGTCGTTTAATGCTGCCTATCTGACTCCTTTCTTAAAGATTGGGACTACATTTGCTGTCTTCTACAACTCAGATCGTTGCCCTGTTTCGATAGATGTGTTGATCGTTGTTAGTGGAACACACAGTGTCTGCTCTCTCTCTCAGGTGCCATTGAGAGATGTCCAGTCGGATTTCCATTGAGATATCTAGTTCGCCTGCAGCCTCTTCACTTCCTCCTTGGTTGTGTGTAGTGTGTCCAGCACTTGTTGGTGAACCTTACCAGTCTGGTTTGCTGGAGTTCTTTCTGTCTCCATTGAAAATACTTCTTTAAATCTCAGGTTGAGCTCTTCATACATTTCTTGGTCGTTTCTTGCTTTCTTCCTTCCTTCGTTCCTCAACCGGATTACCGGGCCCTTGACTATTGTTTTCCTCTTGATGTTACTGTTCAACGGCTTTGGGTCAGATTTGGCTTTTGGTGCTAAGTCATTTTCGTATTGCCCCTGGGCCTCGCCCCTTATCTAAGTATATTCATTTCTGGCTCTTCGGCTCTTCTTCATATTTTCCTGGGTTCTTTGTCTTCTAAACTTTTTTCATTTTCTAGTGCACTTAGTTTTGGCCTCATCACACCTTTGGGTGAACCAGGGGCTCGTTTTGTTCTTTCCCTTGTTTCTGTTGCCCTTGGGTACGAACCTCTCCTCTGCCTCCTTGCTTTCTGGTCACGTACTCCATCCTTTCATTTTCTGGCTTTCCCTCCTATTCTCTTTACCACTGTACCTCATGCAGGAAATTCCTAATGCCTGTGCATTCCCTTTTTTATAGTTTTGCTTCATCTGTCCTTCTCGTTCTGCTTCCCTTTCCTCTTTTAGCTTTACAATGTATTCAAAGCTCAGGACCATTTAATCACTAGTTCTGAGGGACCTTTCATATGTGATGTCCCCAATGTCTGAGCTACTCAAGGTGAAAATGAGGTCCAGCCTTGCTGATTCATCCTCTCCTACCTCTCTCTGGTAGTGTCCAGAACATGATACATGTTTTCCCAGTACGACCTCCATCATCTTAGCCCTCCAGGTTTGTGGTCCCCCATGTGGCTTCAAGTTTCCCCAATCTCCTTGAGATTGGAATCATCCACTACTAGTAACATTGCCCTGCCCATATAGAGCCTTCTGGCAACCTCAGCTAGGGTATCAACTATTGCTCTGCTGCTCTCATTGTACTCTTGTTTTGCCCTCCAGCTATTCGGTGGTGTGTTGTTCATCACTACAGTCACTACGTTGGGACATCCAGTCTTAGGTGTTCCTATTGTGTAATCCTTTGCTTCCCTTTTGTCCACTTATTCAAACTTCTCAAAACTTTATTGGTTTTTGATGAGCTGTGCAACTCCTCCTTACCCTCTGTTCCTTTTATCTTTCTTCATGATCGGATATCCAGTTGGAAAGATCTTGTCTGCTGTTATTCCGTGAGACTGGTTTCCCTGAGTGCTATGATGTCTGGGGATGCCTCCATGATTCTTTCTTGCCATGTTTCATGTCTGCGTTGGTGTATCATACTAACTTTTTCTGTTTTTTGTTTTTACAAAATTGTATTCTTGGGGTTTTGCTGGACCTAGTGTGTGTGTGTGTGTGTGTGTGTGTGTGTGTGTGTGTGTGTGTGTGTGTGTGTGTGTGTGTGTGTGTGTGTGTGTCTGTGTGTATGTGTGTATGTGTGTGTGTGTGTGTGTGTGTGTGTGTGTGTGTGTGTGAGAGTGTGTGTGTGTGTGTGTATGTATGTGCGTGTGTGTGTGTGTGTGTGTGTGTGTGTGTGTGTGTGTGTGTGTGTGTGTGTGTGTGTGTGTGTGTATGTACTCACCTAATTGTACTCACCTAATTGTGGTTGCAGGGGTCGAGACTCAGCTCCTGGCCCCGCCTCTTCACTGATCACTACTGGATCCTCTCTCTCTCTGCTTCCTGAGCTTTGTCATACCTCTTCTTAAAACTATGTATGGTTCCTGCCTCCACTACTTCACTTGCTAGGCTATTCAACTTGCTGACAACTCTATGACTGAAGAAATACTTCCTAACGTCCCTGTGACTCGTCTGAGTCTTCAGCTTCCAGTTGTGACCCCTTGTCCCTGTGTCCCCTCTCTGGAACATCCTATCTCTGTCCACCTTGTCTATTCACCGCAGTATCTTGTATGTCGTTATCATGTCTCCCCTGACCCTTCTGTCCTCCAGTGTCGTCAGTCCGATTTCCCTTAACCTTTCCTCGTACGACATTCCCTTGAGCTCTGGGACTAGCCTTGTTGCAAACCTTTGTACTTTCTCTAACTTCTTGACGTGCTTGACCAGGTGTGGGTTCCAGACTGGTGCTGCATACTCCAGTATGGGCCTAACATACACAGTGTACAGTGTCTTGAACGATTCCTTATTAAGGTATCGGAACGCTATTCTCAGGTTTGCCAGGCGCCCGTATGCTGCAGCGGTTATTTGGTTGATGTGTGCCTCCGGTGATGTGCTCGGTGTTATGGTCACCCCAAGGTCTTTCTCCCTGAGTGAGGTCTGTAGTCTTTGTCCACCTAGCCTATACTCTGTCTGCGGTCTTCTTTGCCCCTCCCCAATCTTCTTGACTTTGCATTTGGCTGGATTGACTTCGAGAAGCCAGTTGCTGGACCACATGTCCAGCTTGTCCAGGTCTCTTTGCAGTCCTGCCTCATCCTCGTCCGATTTAATTCTTCTCATCAACTTCACATCATCTGCGAACAGGGACACTTCAGAGTCTATTCCTTCCATCATGTCGTTCACATATATCAAAAATAGCACTGGTCCTAGAACTGACCCCTGTGGGACCCCGCTCGTAACAGGCGCCCACTGTGATACCTCTTCACGTACCATGACTCGTTGCTGCCTCCCTGTCAGGTATTCTCTTATCCATTGCAGTGCCCTCCCTTTTACGTGCGCCTGATCCTCCAGCTTCTGCACTAATCTCTTGTGAGGAACTGTGTCAAAGGCCTTCCTGCAGTCTAGGAAAACGCAATCTACCCACCCCTCTCTCTCGTGTCTTACTTCTGTTACCTTGTCATAAAACTCCAGGAGGTTTGTGATACAAGATTTGCCTTCCATGAACCCATGCTGGTTTTCATTTATAATCTTGTTCCTTTCCAGGTGTTCGACCACTCTCCTCCTGATAATCTTCTCCATGACTTTGCACACAATACATGTCAGAGACACAGGTCTGTAGTTTAGTGCCTCGTTTCTGTTTCCTTTCTTAAATATGGGGACTACATTAGCTGTCTTCCATTTCTCAGGTAGTTGCCCAGTTTCAAGGGATGTGTTGAAGATTGTGGTTAGAGGCACGCACAGCATCTCTGCTCCTTCTCTAAGGACCCATGGGGAGATGTTGTCCGGTCCCATCGCCTTTGAGGTGTCAAGGTCACTTAAGAGCTTCTTCACCTCCTCCTCAGTTGTTCGTATGTCATCCAACACTTGTTGGTATATTCCCTCTTGATGTTCCCTTCTGTGCTGGCTTCCCAAAGCCCTTCCTGTCTCTACTGTAAAAACTTCCTTAAATCTCCTGTTCAGCTCCTCACATACCTCTTGATCATTTCTTGTGTGTGTGTATATGTGTGTGTGTGTGTGTGTGTGTGTGTGTGTGTGTGTGTGTGTGTGTGTGTGTATGTGTGTGTGTGTGTGTGTGTGTGTGTGTGTGTGTATGTATGTGTGTGTGTATGTGTGTATCCGAGCGGTTGACTAGGGATAAGGGCTATGAGGAAACTATTTCACTGTCAAGCCGGCCTAAACCGATAGGAAGCCAGTAAAGCCGGTATTGACAGTCCAAGACAGTGTTGTTTAGCTTCTGTCTGTGTTGCTGTCCTATCCATGTGTCTTCCTCGGCTCCAGTCCCTAGTGAAACAAACCTTTCCAAACCAGTTTTAAGCCACTTACTTTTCTCATAAGCCAGTACAGCTGCCTTCACACCATGTTCTGACTCATTTACCTGTCCAGTAGTAAGCCAGCTTTGTTTCCTGGCGTAAACCTGCTGTAGCTTTCACAACAAATCTGGCTACACAAAGCCAACTAACCATTGGATCAATGGGGCTCCACTAACAGCCATGACTACTAGTCACTGCTCTTAAAATGTTGTCTCTGGCCTGGTGGTAGCGTCCTCAGCTCATACACTGAGGGTCTAGGATCGATCTCCTGCACGGTGAATTGTTGGGCGTGTTTCCTAACACCTGCTGTCCCTGTTCACTTAGCAGTAAGTAGGTACCTGGGTGTTAGTTGACTTCTGTGGGTCGCATAACCAATGTCAGGTCTGTAATAGTTGTATCATGTACCTATATAAATAAAGAGTATTATATTATTATCATTATTCGATGTCGTGACATTATTCTAGTGTTATTCTGCTGTCAACAGATGTCGCTGCAGGACAAACATCAACTAACTCCTACCTGCTATGTGCCTCATCACCTAGGTAACCTACCCTTCTCATAAGAACATAAGAACATAAGAAAGGAGAAACACTGCAGGAGGCCTGTTGGCCCATACTAGGCAGGTCCTTTACAATTCATCCCACTAACAAAACATTTGCCCAACCCAATTTTCAATGCCACCCAAGAAATAAGCTCTGATGTGAAAGTCCCACTCAAATCCAACCCCTCCCACTCATGTACTTATCCAACCTAAATTTGAAACTACCCAAAGTCCCAGTCTCAATAACCCAACTAGGTAGACTGTTCCACTCATCAACTACCCTATTTCCAAACCAATACTTTCCTATGTCCTTTCTAAATCTAAACTTATCTAATTTAAATCCATTACTGCGGGTTCTCTCTTGGAGAGACATCCTCAAGACCTTATTAATATCCCCTTTATTAATACCTATCTTCCACTTATACACTTCGATCAGGTCTCCCCTCATTCTTCGTCTAACAAGTGAATGTAACTTAAGAGTCTTCAATCTTTCTTCATAAGGAAGATTTCTAATGCTATGTATTAATTTAGTCATCCTACGCTGAATGTTTTCTAACGAATTTATGTCCATTCTGTAATATGGAGACCAGAACTGAGCTGCATAATCTAGGTGAGGCCTTACTAATGATGTATAAAGCTGCAGTATGACCTCTGAACTTCTGTTGCTTACACTTCTTGATATAAATCCCAGTAATCTATTTGCCTTATTACGTACGCTTAGGCATTGCTGTCTTGGTTTAAGGTTGCTGCTCACCATAACCCCCAAGTCCTATTTCGCAATCTGTATGGCTAAGTTCTACATCATTTAACTTATAAGTACTAGGGTTATGGGAACTCCCAAGCTTCAGAACCTTGCATTTATCTACACTGAACTGCATCTGCCACTTTTCTGACCAAAAATAGAGTTTGTTTAAATCCTCCTGAAGTTCCATAACATCTACGATTGAATCAATTATCCTACCTATCTTTGTGTCATCGGCTAATTTGCTCATATCACTAGTAATTCCCTCATCAAGATCATTGATATATATTATAAACAACAACGGGCGCAAGACTGATCCCTGTGGAACGCCACTTGTTACTGATCCCCACTCGGATTTAACCCCATTCATGGACACTCTCTGCTTCCTGTTTGTGAGCCATGACTCGATCCACAAGAGCACTTTTCCCCCAATGCCATGAGCTGCCACTTTCTTTAACAGTCTATGGTGCGGAACTCTATCAAAAGCTTTACTAAAATCTAAGTAAATAATATCAAATTCTTTATCGTGGTCAACAGCCTCAAAAGCTTTACTGAAGAAAGTTAATAAATTAGTTAGACAAGACCGGCCTCTTGTGAATCCATGCTGAGTATCATTAATCAAGCTATGCTTATCGAGATGGCTTCTTATAATCTCAGCTATAATTGACTCTAGTAATTTGCCTACAATTGAGGTCAGGCTTATTGGGCGGTAATTTGACTGTAACGACTTGTCCCCTGTTTTAAAAATAGGAATTACATTAGCCATCTTCCACATATCAGACACTACACCTGTTTGAAGAGATAAATTAAAAATATTAGTTAATGGTTCACAGAGTTCCACTTTGCATTCCTTAAGAACCCTTGAAAAAACCTCATCAGGACCCGGCGACTTATTTTGCTTCAGTTTGTCTATCTGCTTCACAACCATTTCACTAGTGACTGTGATGTTACATAATTTATCTTCTTCTAGCCCACTATAAAAATTAATTACTGGAATATTGTTAGTGTCTTCCTGTGTAAAAACTGAGAGAAAATAATTATTAAAAATCGAGCACATTTCATTCTCTTTGTCAGTAAGGTGCCCATAGTTATTTTTAAGGGGACCTATCTTATCTCTAACTTTTGTTCTATAGACGTGGAAAAAACTTTTTGGGTTAGTTTTAGAATCCCTAGCAACTTTAATTTCATAGTCCCTTTTAGCTTTTCTTATCCCCTTTTTAATGTCCCTCTTAATGTCAATATACTGATTCATAAGATGACCCTCACCTCTTTTGATACGCCTATAAATTCCTTTCTTATGCCCTTGTAGATATTTGAGCCTATTAATCATCCATTTTGGGTCATTTCTATTTGATCTAATTTCTTTATATGGGATAAACCTTCTTTGAGCAGCATGTATAGTGTTCAGAAAACTGTCATATTGATAGCTCACTTCGTTACCCCAGTCAACAGATGATAAGTGTTCTCTAAGCCTATCGTAATCTGCTAAGCGAAAATCTGGGACTGTTACTGAGTTATCGCTACTATCGTACTTCCATTCAATGCTAAATGTAATTGATTTGTGGTCGCTAGCACCCAGTTCCTCTGAAATTTCTAAATTATTAACAAGGGATTCATTGTTTGCCATAACTAAGTCAAACAGGTTATTTCCCCTTGTAGGTTCTGTCACAAACTGCTTCAAAAAACAATCCTGAACTACTTCTAAGAAGTCGTATGATTCTAAATTCCCAGTCAAGAAATTCCAATCAATATGACTAAAGTTAAAGTCTCCTAGAATTACTACATTATCGTGCCTTGTAGCCTTAACAATTTCCTCCCATAGTAGTCTCCCTTGGTCCCTATCTAAGTTTGGGGGACGGTATATCACTCCTAAAATCAGTTTTTCATGCCCCTCTGAAAATTCTATCCAAGCAGACTCTGTATGTGTTACTTCAGACTTAATACCCGTTTTTATGCAACAGTTCAAGCGATCTCGGACATACAATGCCACCCCACTCCCCTTCCCGATACTTCTATCTACTTGGAACAATTTAAATCCCTGAATATGACATTCCGCAGGCATGTCCCGACTTTTTGAATTAAGCCACGTCTCAGTTAAGGCAAATACATCAATGTTACCTGCACTAGCAACTAATCTCAACTCGTCCATCTTATTCCTAGCACTACGGCAATTAGCATAATAAACATTGAAAGACTCTCCTTTCTCTTTACCCTTCCTGCTCATTTCTGTTTTTCTACTAAACCTATTACTGTCCTTATCACCCAAAGTCCCTGGCTTTTCAATATCTACCTTGTTCTGCTTATTACTAGTTCCCCTAGAACTCGTAATATTACTACACTGGGACTTCACTGTTTTCCTGCCAAAACCCATACCACTAACTATTCCTAGTTTAAAGTCCTAACTGCTCCCTCCACTGCAGTTGCCAGTGCTACCACCCCAGACCTAGATAAGTGAACCCCATCCCTGGCATACATGTCATTTCTGCCATAGAAGAGGTCCCAGTTGTCAAGAATGTTAACGCATTTTCCTTACACTATTTGTCCAGCCAGCAATTGACACCAATTGCCCTGGACAACCATTCATTTCCAACTCCTCTCTTTGGCAAAATACCACATATGACAGGGTTCCCACCCTTACTCCTAATTATTTCTATTGCTGACCTATACCTGCTAATCAGGTCTTCACACCTACGTCTGCCAACATCGTTGCCTCCAGCAATGAGACAGATAATATGATTGCTCCCATTACCTCTCATGATGTCATCCAGACGGCTAACAATATCCTCCATCCCAGCCCCAGGAAAGCAAACTCTCTGTCTCCTACTCCTGTCCTTCAAGCAGAACGCCCTATCCATATACCTAACTTGGCTATCCCCAACAACAAAAGTATTCTTACCTTCCTTGGTGTCGTTCGTCGGGATGTTCCCAGTAGTCGACTCACATTCGTCGAGTAGCACTGAGAATGTATTAGATGTTTCCACAACAGTTTCCACGGCAGTCTCTTTCTTCTTCATCGTTTCTACCTTTCCATTCGTCTTCTTGATCGTCAACTTCGTTCCCTGGTGTCCAGCCACTGACCAGTTTCCCTTCTTGACCTGAGGACTCAAAACAGGAGGACTACTACGAATCTTCTTGTTTTCCTCGGTCAGTCGCCGAATCTCCAACTTCGCCATCCTCAATTCTTCGTTAAGCTGTTGGTAAAGTTGCTCGATGGAGGGCATCTTGCTTCAATTCGCAGAGAGCGCGCAAACAGGTCTTCACAGAGCTAAGTACACGTCAACACTGCGCAAAAGCCAACTCAATCAGGAGCTACTGCGCAGCACGTCCACACGGCCCAATAGCAATGCGAACACCTGATGTTCCTTGCACCCTTTTCCAGGCTAAGTAGCACAGCTAAAGTGCTCCATTATAGTTTGTTATATACAACTTATACACTTATACACAACTTTCCTTGTATGAATCTTAGTCGTGGTTTCGTCTCTGTAGATGCCTTCCTCTCCCACTACATTGTAAAATGCTCCAAACTTCACAACACCCGTGACTTAACCTGCTTCCTTTTTCTTCGTCTCCCTCTTCCCTTTACTCTTTCCTCTTTCTCCTTTGGGTTGTCTTTCTTCTGCCTTGGGTATTTGTTCCTTCATTATTTTCCCCCCTCTGTGTTCTTGTTCGTACCCTCTGTGGGCCCCTAGCTCCCTTGTGGGCCCCTAGCTCCCTCGTGGGCCCCTAGCTCCCTTGCTTTGCTCCTCTTAGTATTTGACTGGCTCCACAACTACCATTACTACCTCCACCACCACTACTACTACTACTTTCTACCTACACTACTACTACTACCATCACCACCTTGCCTATATATACTCCCTCGTTCTCTCCTTTACGTGTAATGCTGCGTGTGATGCTGCGTGTGATGCTGCTGCGTGTGATGCTGCGTGTGATGCTGCGTGTGATGCTGCTGCGTATGATGCGTGTGATGCTGCGTGTGATGCGTGTGATGCTGCGTGTGATGCGTGTGATGCTGCGTGTGATGCGTGTCATGCTGCGTGTGATGCGTGTGATGCTGCGTGTGATGCGTGTGATGCTGCGTGTGATGCGTGTGATGCTGCGTGTGATGCGTGTGGTGCTGCTTGTGATGCTGCGTGTGATGCTGCGTGTGATGCGTGTGGTGCTGCTTGTGATGCTGCGTGTGATGCTGCGTGTGATGCTGCTGCGTGTGATGTGTGTGATGCTGCGTGTGATGCGTGTGGTGCTGCATGTGATGCGTGTGATGCTGCGTGTGATGCATGTGATGCGTGTGATGCGTGTGATGCTGCGTGTGATGCTGCTGCGTATGATGCGTGTGATGCGTGTGATGCTGCGTGTGATGCGTGTGATGCGTGTGATGCGTGTGATGCTGCGTGTGATGCTGCGTGTGATGCGTGTGATGCTGCGTATGATGCGTGTGATGCTGCGTGTGATGCTGCGTGTGATGCTTGTGATGCTGTGTGTGATGCGTGTGATGCTGCGTGTGATGCGTGTGATGCTGCGTGTGATGCGTGTGATGCTGCGTGTGATGCTGCTGCGTATGATGCGTGTGATGCTGCGTGTGATGCTGCGTGTGATGCTGCTGCGTATGATGCGTGTGATGCTGCGTGTGATGCTGCATGTGATGCTGCGTGTGATGCTGCGTGTGATGCGTGTGATGTGTGTGATGCGTGTGATGCTGCGTGTGATGCTTGTGATGCTGCGTGTGATGCTGCGTGTGATGCTGCTGCGTATGATGCGTGTGATGCTGCGTGTGATGCGTGTGATGCTGCGTGTGATGCGTGTGATGCGTGTGGTGCTGAGTGTGATGCGTGTGATGCTGCGTGTGATGTGTGTGATGCTGCGTGTGATGCGTGTGATGCTGCGTGTGATGCGTGTGATGCTGCGTGTGATGCGTGTGGTGCTGCGTGTGGTGCTGCGTGTGATGCTGCGTGTGATGCTGCGTGTGATGCTGCGTGTGATGCGTGTGATGCTGCGTGTGATGCGTGTGATGCTGCGTGTGATACTGCGTGTGATGCTGCGTGTGATGCGTGTGATGCTGCGTGTGATGCGTGTGATGCGTGTGATGCTGCGTTTGATGCTGCGTGTGATGCTGCGTGTGATGCGTGTGGTGCTGCGTGTGATGCTGCGTGTGATGCGTGTGGTGCTGCGTGTGATGCTGCGTGTGATGCGTGTGATGCTGTGTGTGATGCTGCGTGTGATGCATGTGGTGCTGCGTGTGATGCTGCGTGTGATGCTGCGTGTGATGCTGCGTGTGTCTCACCTGTGTGACAGTTAATTTTTTAAGGAGATAAAATAGTGTAGGTTATCTGAGCATTATTAATAAGCTACAGCTGTTGTGCCTTGTGCTGCTGCTCTCTGCATTAATTCTTGCAACTTCCTGCCTCAGGAGTTACTCAGTTTTTGTTTATTCTCCTGTACGTATATTTTAGTTACTAAGTGTACAGGCTTCCTCACTTGTCTCTGGCATCTTGTTCTTGGTGATGTCCTGGTCTGTCTTTCTTTACCTCGAGCATAAGACTGGGTTGGAACTATGGTCCACACACACACACACACACGCACACACACACACACACACACACACACACACACAGGGGCCAAGAGCTATGAATCGACCCCTGCAACCACAGCTAGGTGAGTACACCCCTCCCCACTTGCTCTCTCACTCTGCCCCACTCTCCCCGCACTCACTCCCCACCCTCCCCCTCGCTCTCCTCCCACTCTTTCCCCTCTTTCTTTCCAATGCTTCTATCTATCTCCCTCTCTCTCTCTCTCTCTCTCTCTCTCTCTCTCTCTCTCTCTCTCTCTCTCTCTCTCTCTCCCTCTCTCTTTCCCCTCTCTCTCCCTCTCCCCTTTCCCTCTCTCCACCCTTTCCCCCTCACTCTTTCCCCTTCCCCATCTCTCTACCCGTTCGCCACAGTCTCCCCCTCCTCCCCGCTCTCTTTCCCATCTCCCTGCGCCCCCCCACACACACACCACACACACACACACACACCTACATGCACACACCTACAAACACACACACACACACCACACACACACACTCCTACACACACACACTCCTACACACACACCTCCACACACACACCACAGCACACACACACACACACACACACACACACACACACACACACACACACACACACACACACACACACACATATACAACAGGCCTAGTGTCGAATCGACAAGTGCCGAGGACAAAATGGTAACTAACACATATTCCTCTCTTGACCTCCCACAGAACTGCAGGAGGCCAAGAGAGGAATATCAAGAGAGCAACAGAGCAATGGTGGACACACTGGCCGAGGTGGCAAGAAGAGCTCACTCGAGCACAGCAAAATTACTGGTTATGGGCGATTTCAACCACAGGGAGATCGACTGGAAAACCTGGAGCCACATGGGGGTCCCGAAACATGGAGAGCCAAGATGATGGATGTGGTACTTGAAAACCTCATGCATCAACATGTTAGAGACACTACCAGAGAGAGAGAGGAGGATGAACCAGCAAAACTGGAACTTGTGTTCACCCTGAGCAATTCAGACATTGAGGACATCACATATGAGAGGCCAGTTGGAGCTAGTGATCACATGGTTCTGTGTTTTGAATACATAGTAGAGCTACAAGCAGAGAGGGTAACAGGAGTTGGATGGGAAAAGCCAAACTATAAAAAGGGGGACTACACAAGTATGAGGAACTTCTTGCAGGAGGTTCAGTGGGACTCAGAAGTGTCCCTGTTAGCAGGTGATGTGAAGTTAATGAGGAGAATTAAATAAGATGAGGATCAAGTAGGACTTCAAAGAGACCTGGACAGGCTGGACACCTGGTCCCGCAACTGGCTTCTCGAATTTAACCCCGCCAAATGCAAAGTCATGAAGATCGGGGAAGGGCAAAGATGACCGCAGACGGAGTATAGGCTAGGTGGCCGAAGATTGCAAACCTCGCTCAAGGAGAAAGATCTTGGGGTGAGTATAAGACTGAGCACTTCTCAGGAAGCACACATCAACCCGATAACTGCTGCAGGATATGGGCGCCTGGCAAATCTGAGAATAGGGTTCCGATACCTTATTAAGGAATCGTTCAAGACACTGTACACCGTGTACGTCAGGCCCATATTGGAGTATGCAGCACCTGTTCGGAACCCACACTTGATCAAGCACGTCAAGAAATTAGAGAAAGTGCAAAGGTTTGCGACAAGGTTAGTTCCAGAGCTAAAGGGAATGTCCTACGAAGAAAGGTTAAGGGAAATCGGCCTGACGACACTGGAGAACAGGAGGGTTAGGGGAGACATGGCAGAAACATACAAAATACTGCGTGGAATAGACAAGGTGGACAGAGACAGAATGTTCCAGAGAGGGGACACAGAAACAAGGGTTCACAATTGGAAGTTGAAGACCCAGATGAGTCAAAGGGATGTTAGGAAGTATTTCTTCAGTCATAGAGAAGTTAGGAAGTGTAATAGCCCTTCAAGTGAGGTAGTGGAGACAGGAACCATACATAGCTTTAAGATGAGGTATGATAAAGCTCATGGAGCAGGGAGAGAGAGGACCTAGTAGCACTCAGTGAAGAGACGGGGCTAGGAGCAGTATCGACCCCTGCAACCACATTTGAGTACAATTAGGTGAGTGTACACACACACACACACACATACACACACACACACACACACACACACAGTATATCAATAACAACACTGCAACTAGCCAAGGACTCGAACCCATGCTGCTTTGGCCTGCCTCATGGTGGTCGAAAACTCAGTGTGCCTTAATCCACTACACCATACAGTCCTTAAGAATAGCGCATCCAGCGGAACTAGATGTTGTACTCACTACCCAAGGGCATACGATGGTGTGGATGACTCTAGGCTAATTTCATTCTGGTCCCTGTTTGGTGTACTAGTTCAACGAGCAGTATTTTATATTATTGTGCCCAAGAACGAGTGTTATTTATCAATAAAAACACTGCGACTAGCATGTTTTCGAGTCCTTGGCTAGTCGCAGTGTTGTTATTGATCAATACCATTCATTCGAGGGCACAATAATATAAAATACTGCTCGTTGTACTAGTACACCAAACAAGGACTAGAATGAAGTTAGCCTAGAGTCATCCACGCCATCGTATATCCCTAGGTAGCGAGTACAACATCCAGTTCCGCTGGCTGCGCTACTCTTAAGGATAGTATCGGTCCAGTGGATTAAGGCGTCATGAGTTTTCGCCCACCATGAGGCAAGCCAATGCAGCATGGGTTCGAGTCCTTGCCAGTGTTGTTATTGATCAATATCACTCGGTGATGGGCACAACAATATATATAGTGTATATATATATATATATATATATATATATATATATATATATATATATTTTTTTTTTTTTTTATTATCACACTGGCCGATTCCCACCAAGGCAGGGTGGCCCGAAAAAGAAAAACTTTCACCATCATTCACTCCATCACTGTCTTGCCAGAAGGGTGCTTTACACTACCGTTTTTAAACTGCAACATTAACACCCCTCCTTCAGAGTGCAGGCACTGTACTTCCCATCTCCAGGACTCAAGTCCGGCCTGCCGGTTTCCCTGAATCCCTTCATAAATGTTACTTTGCTCACACTCCAACAGCACGTCAAGTATTAAAAACCATTTGTCTCCATTCACTCCTATCAAACACGCTCACGCATGCCTGCTGGAAGTCCAAGCCCCTCGCACACAAAACCTCCTTTACCCCCTCCCTCCAACCCTTCCTAGGCCGACCCCTACCCCGCCTTCCTTCCACTACAGACTGATACACTCTTGAAGTCATTCTGTTTCGCTCCATTCTCTCTACATGTCCGAACCACCTCAACAACCCTTCCTCAGCCCTCTGGACAACAGTTTTGGTAATCCCGCACCTCCTCCTAACTTCCAAACTACGAATTCTCTGCATTATATTCACACCACACATTGCCCTCAGACATGACATCTCCACTGCCTCCAGCCTTCTCCTCGCTGCAACATTCATCACCCACGCTTCACACCCATATAAGAGCGTTGGTAAAACTATACTCTCATACATTCCCCTCTTTGCCTCCAAGGACAAAGTTCTTTGTCTCCACAGACTCCTAAGTGCACCACTCACTCTTTTTCCCTCATCAATTCTATGATTCACCTCATCTTTCATAGACCCATCCGCTGACACGTCCACTCCCAAATATCTGAATACGTTCACCTCCTCCATACTCTCTCCCTCCAATCTGATATTCAATCTTTCATCACCTAATCTTTTTGTTATCCTCATAACCTTACTCTTTCCTGTATTCACCTTTAATTTTCTTCTTTTGCACACCCTACCAAATTCATCCACCAATCTCTGCAACTTCTCTTCAGAATCTCCCAAGAGCACAGTGTCATCAGCAAAGAGCAGCTGTGACAACTCCCATTTTGTGTGTGATTCTTTATCTTTTAACTCCACGCCTCTTGCCAAGACCCTCGCATTTACTTCTCTTACAACCCCATCTATAAATATATTAAACAACCACGGTGACATCACACATCCTTGTCTAAGGCCTACCTTTACTGGGAAAAAATTTCCCTCTTTCCTACATACTCTAACTTGAGCCTCACTATCCTCGTAAAAACTCTTCACTGCTTTCAGTAACCTACCTCCTACACCATACACTTGCAACATCTGCCACATTGCCCCCCTATCCACCCTGTCATACGCCTTTTCCAAATCCATAAATGCCACAAAGACCTCTTTAGCCTTATCTAAATACTGTTCACTTATATGTTTCACTGTAAACACCTGGTCCACACACCCCCTACCTTTCCTAAAGCCTCCTTGTTCATCTGCTATCCTATTCTCCGTCTTACTCTTAATTCTTTCAATTATAACTCTACCATACACCTTACCAGGTACACTCAACAGACTTATCCCCCTATAATTTTTGCACTCTCTTTTATCCCCTTTGCCTTTATACAAAGGAACTATGCATGCTCTCTGCCAATCCCTAGGTACCTTACCCTCTTCCATACATTTATTAAATAATTGCACCAACCACTCCAAAACTATATCCCCACCTGCTTTTAACATTTCTATCTTTATCCCATCAATCCCGGCTGCCTTACCCCCTTTCATTTTACCTACTGCCTCACGAACTTCCCCCACACTCACAACTGGCTCTTCCTCACTCCTACAAGATGTTATTCCTCCTTGCCCTATACACGAAATCACAGCTTCCCTATCTTCATCAACATTTAACAATTCCTCAAAATATTCCCTCCATCTTCCCAATACCTCTAACTCTCCATTTAATAACTCTCCTCTCCTATTTTTAACTGACAAATCCATTTGTTCTCTAGGCTTTCTTAACTTGTTAATCTCACTCCAAAACTTTTTCTTATTTTCAACAAAATTTGTTGATAACATCTCACCCACTCTCTCATTTGCTCTCTTTTTACATTGCTTCACCACTCTCTTAACTTCTCTCTTTTTCTCCATATACTCTTCCCTCCTTGCATCACTTCTACTTTGTAAAAACTTCTCATATGCTAACTTTTTCTCCCTTACTACTCTCTTTACATCATCATTCCACCAATCGCTCCTCTTCCCTCCTGCACCCACTTTCCTGTAACCACAAACTTCTGCTGAACACTCTAACACTACATTTTTAAACCTAGCCCATACCTCTTCGACCCCATTGCCTATGCTCTCATTAGCCCATCTATCCTCCAATAGCTGTTTATATCTTACCCTAACTGCCTCCTCTTTTAGTTTATAAACCTTCACCTCTCTCTTCCCTGATGCTTCTATTCTCCTTGTATCCCATCTACCTTTTACTCTCAGTGTAGCTACAACTAGAAAGTGATCTGATATATCTGTGGCCCCTCTATAAACATGTACATCCTGAAGTCTACTCAACAGTCTTTTATCTACCAATACATAATCCAACAAACTACTGTCATTTCGCCCTACATCATATCGTGTATACTTATTTATCCTCTTTTTCTTAAAATATGTATTACCTATAACTAAACCCCTTTCTATACAAAGTTCAATCAAAGGGCTCCCATTATCATTTACACCTGGCACCCCAAACTTACCTACCACACCCTCTCTAAAGGTTTCTCCTACTTTAGCATTCAGGTCCCCTACCACAATTACTCTCTCATTTGGTTCAAAGGCTCCTATACATTCACTTAACATCTCCCAAAATCTCTCTCTCTCCTCTGCATTTCTCTCTTCTCCAGGTGCATACACGCTTATTATGACCCACTTCTCGCATCCAACCTTTACTTTAATCCACATAATTCTTGAATTTACACATTCATATTCTCTTTTCTCCTTCCATAACTGATCATTTAACATTACTGCTACCCCTTCCTTTGCTCTAACTCTCTCAGATACTCCAGATTTAATCCCATTTATTTCCCCCCACTGAAACTCTCCTACCCCCTTCAGCTTTGTTTCGCTTAGGGCCAGGACATCCAACTTCTTTTCATTCATAACATCAGCAATCATCTGTTTCTTGTCATCCGCACTACATCCACGCACATTTAAGCAACCCAGTTTTATAAAGTTTTTCTTCTTCTCTTTTTTAGTAAATGTATACAGGAGAAGGGGTTACTAGCCCATTGCTCCCGGCATTTTAGTCGCCTCATACGACACGCATGGCTTACGGAGGAAAGATTCTTTTCCACTTCCCCATGGACAATAGAAAGAAATAAAAAAGAACAAGAGCTATTTAGAAAAAGGAGAAAAACCTAGATGTATGTATATATATATATATGCATGTGCGTGTCTGTGAAGTGTGACCAAAGTGTAAGTAGGAGTAGCAAGATATCCCTGTTATCTTAGCGTGTTTATGAGACAGAAAAAGAAAACCAGCAATCCTACCATCATGTAAAACAGTTACAGGTTTCTGTTTCACAGTCATCTGGCAGGACGGTAGTACTTCCCTGGGTGGTTGCTGTCTACCAACCTACTACCTTATATATATATATATATATATATATATATATATATATATATATATACAAACACAAACATGTGGTCAAGGAAGAGGCTCTTGGGGTGAGTATAATACAGAGAACATCTCCTGAGGTGCACATCAACCAAATAACTGCTGCAGCATATGGGCGCCTGGCAAACCTAAGAACAGCATTCCGACATCTCAATAAGGAATCGTTCAGGACCCTGTACACTGTGTACGTCGGGCCTATATTGGGGTATGCAGCACCAGTATAGAACCCACACCTAGCCAAGCATGTAAGGAATTTAGAGAAAGTGCAAAGGTTTGCAACAAGACTAGTCTCGACGCTAAGGGGGGATATCCTACGAGGAGGAAATCGACTTGATTACACTGGAGGACAGTAGAGAGAGGGAGGATATGATAACGACATATAAAATACTGAGAGAAATCGATAAGGTGGACAGAGACAGGATGTTCCAGAGATGGGACACGGCAACAAGGGGTCACAATTCGAAATTGAAGACTCAGATGAATCACAGGGATGTTAAGAAGTATTTCTTCAGTCACAGAGTTGTTAGGAAGTGGAATAATCTGGGAAGTAATGTAGTGTAGGCAGGATCCCTACACAGCTTTAAGAAGAGGTATGATAAAACTCATGGAGCAGGGAGAGTGACCGAGTAGTGACCAGTGAAGAGGCGGGTCCAGCAGCTGTGATTCAACCCCTGCAACCACAAGTGAGAACACACACACACAGACAGACACACACAGCTATAACACACAGCTATGACTCGACCCATGCAACCACAACTAGATGAGTACACACTACTCGCCTAGAACTGAGAACGCACTTTCTCATGTCACATGATCGCAGAGAACACCGTAGGTTGAAGTAGCCACGGGACGCATCAGATGGCACGGCAGTGTACACCAACTTTAGATGACACAGTTACATAAAGTATGGCAGAGTTCCAAGATAGTTCCAAGATAGTACGCTTGTTCCAGCTTGCATATCCTTTTGCAATATGAACAGCTGGAACACAAGGCAGAGTGACTGACACTCCAGTGAATACACCAGCCCATGAGAGGGTGTTCCTCTACAGGAAGCTCAACAGTCAAAGAAAGTATCTGCATTTAAAGCAGTCTCTGATAAACCTCTCCTGTGGAGGAACTACTATCTAACTAGCAACTATCACAGGATAGTCCTGGGAACTAAGTCTCTCTGAGCTCAGTCCCCTGACACCTGAGGCATCTTCATACTCTCCAAGAAACACGAAGCTGTAGTACATGTCTCCATAAAGGTAACACAGCATCCTCACTGCCTGACTGCTTGGTAATGCTGTTGACAAAGGATCAACTTTGCTCATCACTAAAGTTCTACATTTCAGCTTTAGCTTATCAAATAAGCGATATTAAGGTCTAAATAGATGAATTGCCTGAGGGCAGAGTTCTATAGTCTCTGGTCTAGACAGGTCTAAGCAGATGAAATACTCGCAGCATCAACAGTCTAAGCACAGACAACGTTGGAGTGAAAGCTTGCCCAAACATGGTTACAACCACAATAAGTAGAGCGCACTAGTAATCACCCTAAGATTGAAAAACGAGAAAATAAGTAAACTTTTGAATCACAGAAAACCTCCTTGAAAAACGCGAATACAAGAAGAGACCAACTTTCTCAAATAAATCACTTCCAGCAAGTAACTATCTCTTCTCAACAAGAAATTGTAAGAAATAAAATTTACACCAAAGTTAAACAAAAAAAAAAAAATAAAAAAAATAAAACAAAGTGAAAATATATGACAGTATTAACAAGTAGAAAGAAGATCCAGAAGCATAATTATGAGGCCAGGAGAAAAAAAATTGCCTGCAAATTAAAAATGCATTATGAGTCTCATATTCTTGCCGACTCTACCAGCCTCCACATCACCTAGATGTCTCCAGGAAAATCGTAGGAGCATCTGTATTGACCAGGGCTCATTTCCGATTACATAATATGTACAATACCGTTATCCTGGTCAACTCATCACCTCAGTGGTACAGGGAAATCTGATGGTAACATCTGTTACTTCGTCTGTTTCCTACAAATTACTTACGGAACATTCATCTAGTGTTATCCTTGATCATTGTAAATTATTGTTTTTTCCTTTTTAGTTTTGATTAAGTTATTATATATCATATATTTCTATTTATAATATTAAACTTGTATTTATTTAAAAAAAAATTTGTATCCTCTTTTTTGATCAACTGAAGTTTAATACCTTACTATATTTTCTTTTAATAAAGGAAGGAACGTATATCATCCTCGTCCTGGGTTCCATTCTTCACAATCATCACCATCACCAGAACCATCACTACTGCAACCACTGCTGCCACCACTTCCACTGCCGCCACCACCAGGTGGACAGGTGGGGTGAAGCAGTCGGAGGCGGCGTCACCAAGGAAAAATCCACAGGTGGAAGTAGGTCATGCTTATAGGTTAAGCAAGCTTAGAGGAATTCCCAGTCTTTAAAATATAAGCCCCTTCCCTGCTCGATTGATCGACTAAACACATTGACTCTGGCTGAGGGACTGATTAACCTCAGACACTTTCTCATCTATTACGAACACAAGTGTATTTTGTATTTTATCCTATACACCTGCTCGTAGCTACATCTTCATGATAACTAAACTAGGAATAAGCAAAAAGGCAGCAAAGAGTAACTACATAATATTTTTCCATCACCAAATACAATGTATATGCACTATCTCGAGAATAACAAGTTTGCAAGCAAGAGACAGTGAGAACTGTGAGCAACCAGACTTGAGGTAAGTCTGCTGATGTTGCATCACGAGTCCCAGACATCGCTTAACAACTCTGGCGGGCTTCCTTGTGACTGGCGGGTTGAACCAAACTGTTTAGCCTAACAACTGGGCCTCAAAGTCACACCGTTAACAGCTGGTTCACTAATCGGGAGGGCAAACCTATATGAGCGTGTGACATACGTCGGAGTATGGTTGTTTTTTTTTACGTCGGTTAAATGTAACTTACTCATGGCATGCCACATCATCGTCCACACTTCTTCTCTGCTTTGGAGTAAGGAAGCCATTGACTGGCGAAACGTTTCCACAGTTATGATACCCGAATGACGCACATTAACTTGTTGGCTTTCTGAACCATTTATATAATAATCAAATTTCAAATACCAAACCCCAAACCAAAGCACCAAACCCCAGAATTAAACCCTAAACATCAAACCACAAGCACCAAACCCCAAAAGAGGGCGCCTCTTCCGCCGTCAAGATTTTCTGCCTCTCACCTTCGGTAGTATGAAAGTCACCATGATGGTACTTCACCTTCACATTGTTTTGCACTATGGACGAGAACTCTACTCTCAGTGGTGCCTCCGACTCACCACCACAATACTCCTTCGTCGAGGATGCTGCGCTGATTACATCTCCACATTTTTCCAGTGTTTTTGCTGCCTCTGTATTCGAATAAAGAAACATAATGGACGTAAACGCGCTGAATAAGCAGAAAGAAGGATGACAATATTGATCCAATGTATCGAAAATGTTTCCTGAGGACCCTGAATCTGCACACTCTGGAAAAGTGTAGAATTAGGGGAGGTATTGTAATGGAATGGTACACAATATCGACATGATGAAAATTAGACACATGAGTAGCATCTGGGTATCTTTACTGTAGACGTTTTGCTATCCAGTGACTATCAATACTGGAATAAATGAAGGGGATATTAATAATGTGCTAAAAATATGTAACCAAGATAGGACTCGCAGCAATTGGTTCAAGTTGGAAAAAAATAGATTTATGAAAGATGTAGGAAAGCGTTGGTTTGATAATAGAGTTGTAGATGAGTGGAACAAACTCCCGAGCAACGTCATTAAAGGGAAACCCTTGTGTAGCTTTAAAATTAGCTTAAACAAGTAAAGAAGTGGGTTTGGGTCCGTGAGAGTTGAACTTACCTAGCATGGACCATCAGCACTGCTACGGTGCTCCTTCTCTTTTATGTTCTTATACTCTTAAGAAATGGCAAACATTAACCCATTTATAAAGTGGAAGACAAGACTTTAATTTTAAATTATAACCAAACCTTAGTTATAGGAAAATTGAAGATTTAGACACTTATGCAACATACGGGAATCGTTATTAAGGAAACGTTTCGCCACACAGTGACTTCATCAGTCGAATACAAAGCAGAAATGGGTTAGGAGAGGAGGAGTTCGAAGTAATCAGTCCTTCAGCCTGGATTCCAGGTTGAGGGACTGATTACCTCAAACTCCTGTTCTTCACCATTTTCATTTGTATTGGACTGATGAAGCCACTGTGTGGCAAAACGTTCCCTTAATAAACATTCCCATATGTTGCATAAGTGTCTCAATTTTCAATTTTCCTTACTTGAGGTTTGGTTATAATTTAAAATTAAAGCCTTGTCTGAAGATCAAGCGACAGTGCGGAGACTTAAATACTGTGGGAAGGAGAGGTGCACAGTAGTAGTAGTAGTGAGAATGTAACCTATCAACCTGTCGGTATTGTATACCATTTTGACATCCACCCTGTCAGACACTGCAACGTATGGCATCTTGTTACAGAAAACATCTGGAGTTTACCTGGAGAGAGTTTCGGGGGTCAACGCCCCCGAGGCCCGGTCTGTGACCAGGCCATCTTGGACAACTTTTTCAAGTGACAGTTGTTTGATCTGAGAGGGACTTGACCTCTCAGTGGCTACATTCTCACTACTACTACTCTGCACCTCTCCTTCCGACAGTATTCAAGGAGTACAGCTCCTCTCATGGTATAGAGAAGGTCTCCACGGCTTACTCCTTTTAACCTAAACGGTGAAGCATTTGGTCTAGAGCTTTATTCGCTTAAGTCAGCAGGAATTGTGGAATTTTCATTATACAGAAGTTCTCGTGTGTAGAGACTTCAAGTTTTCTAAGTCAACAGCCTAATCTCCTTAGAAAATAGAGGATGATTTAACTTTTTGTTCAACTGAATATTAAAAGTTCAGTCAACTAAGAAAGAAGGTCTTCTTAATTTATAAGTGGTGTATAAAATCTGTTTATATATAATTAAGAAAAAGGTACAACTAAATAACTGACGTCTTTAACGATATCTACTTTACATTAAAGATACATTTTACAAAGTTTTTTCGATCTCCTTATAACTTTATTACGATATAACTGGAGAATAATTCTCACTAAAACTCCCGTAGACTAACATCACATATGGTTTATAAAGTTTTTCGTAATAGGAACGAAGGAGCAAATCTGCATGTAGAAGCTCTGTCAGAGGGGACTGTAGTAAAAGAAAGAGCTAAGCTATATGAGGAGGCCCTAACAGACCACAGCAGAGCCCAGGGAAAGCTGAGAAGGGCAAATGACAGGCCACTGAGCCCAAGTACAATAGATAGTGAAACTGAAGAAAGGAAATCTGCAATGAAGGAAATTAAATCGAATCAGTGGATTCATAGAGATATGCAGTGGGAGAATGAAAGGGAGAGGTCAGTCTTTGTGTATGGGTTCCAGGAAGTTGAAGGGGGAACTTATGAAGCAAGAAAACAAGGGGAAAAAATGCAATCCAAAGCATCATAAAAGCAATAGGAGAAGATGACATGACCCAACTGGAAAATTTTCGGAGAAGAGGAGGGTTTGCAAAAAGAAGAACCTGGCCAGTGAAAGTGACTTTCAAGGCAGAATCAACTGAGAACAGGATCCTGCGGGAGAAAGCAGGACTAAGGGACATGCCGACATACTGGAAAGTGTATCTCGACCACGACAGAACACAAGAAGAAAGGCAAAAACTGAGAGAGATGATACAAAGGCGAGAGGAGGAAAGAGAAGAGAAGATGGAGATGGACAGGAGATCCCAGACTCAGGAAGATCAAATACAGCCTCCCTCACAACTACCTACAGAAGCCCCCAACCAGGCCAACCCCAGTGCAACCAAACATTCTAAACCAAAACACTCATGCCATATCCAATGCCCCCACTCACCCCATTACAAACTCCACCTCTACAGCAACCACCCATAGTTCCTTATCAGGTCTCCCACTGCCCCAATCCCAATATACCCCCCAGACCACAGTCTTAGAAAAGAAGTTGAAGGTGTGATATACAAATGCAGATGGAATAACAAATAAGTGTGAGGAGTGGCATGAAAGAATCAAGGAGATATCCCATGACATAATAGCACTCACAGAAACAAAACTCACCAGATAACAGACGCAATCTTTCCACCCGGATATCAAATCCTCAGGAAAAACAGAGGGAGGAGAGGGGGGGGAGGAGTTGCACTGCTCCTTAAAAACCAGTGGGGTTTTGAGAAAATGGATGGAATGGATGGCATGGGCAAAAGGGACTACTTAGTAGGAACAATCCAGTCTGAGGGACATAAGGTGATAATTGCAGTAATGTACAAACCGCCACAGAACTGCAGGAAGCCAAAAGAAGAATACGATGAGAGCAACAGAGCAATGGTCGACACACTAGCCGAGGTGGCCAGAAGAGCTAACATGGGAGGAGCAAAGTTACTAGTATGGGTGATTTCAATCACCCCATGGGGTCCCAAAACATGAAGAGCCAAGATGATGGATGTGGTACTGGAAAACCTCATGCACCAACATGTTAGAGACACTAAAAGAGAGAGAGGTGAGGATGATGCAACAAAACTGGACCATGTATTCACCATGAGTAGTTCAGACATCGAGGATATCATGTATGAAAGGCCCCTAGGAGCTAGTGATAATGTGGTTCTGTGCTTTGACTACATATTTGAGCTTCAAGTGGAGAGAGTAGCAGGAATAGGATGCAAAAAACTAAACTAGAAAAGGGGGGACTACTCAGGCATGAGGAACTTCCTGCAAGACATTCAGTGGGAGAGAGAACTGACAGGAAAACCAGTACAAGAAATGATGGACTATATAACAACAAAATGCAAGGAGGCAGAGGAGAGGTTTGTTCCCAAGGGAAACAGAAATAATGGGAAGAACAGAACGAGTCCTTGGTTCACCCAAAGGTGTAAGGAGGCAAAAACTAGGTGTACTAGAGAATGGAAAAGGTACAGAAGACAAAGAACTCAGGAAAATAAAGAGATTAGCCGAAGAGCCAGAAACGAATATGCACAGATAAGAAGGGAGGCTCAGTGACAATATGAAAATGACATAGCATCGAAAGTCAAGTCTGACCCGAAGCTGTTGTATAGCCACATCAGGAGGAAAACAACAGTCAAGGAACAGGTAATCAGACTGAGGAAGGGTGATGGGGAGTTCACAAGAAATGACCGAGAGGTGTGTGAGGAGCTCAACATGAGATTTAAAGAAGTATTTACAGTGGAAATCGGTACTCCAGGAAATCAGAACAGGGAGGTACACCAAGTGCTGGATGAGGTACACATAACCGAGGAAGAGGTAAAGAAGCTATGTGAACTTGACACCTCAAAGGCGGTGGGACCAGACATCTCTCCATGGGTCCTTTGAGAGGGAGCAGAGATGCTGTGTGTGCCATTAACAAAGATCTTCAACACATCCAATGAAACTGGGCAACTCCCTGAGGTATGGAAGACGGCAAATGTAGTCCCAATTTTCAAAAAAGGAGACAGACATGAGGCATTAAACTACAGACCTGTGCCACTAACGTGTATTGAATGCAAAGTCATGGAGAGATCATCAGGAGGATAGTGGTGGAGCACCTGGAAAGAAACAAGTGCATAATCGACAACCAGCACGGTTTCAGGGAAGGAAAATCCTGTGTCACAAATCTACTGGAGTTTTATGAAAAGGTGACAGAAGTAAGACAAGAGAAGGAAAAAGATCTGGGGGTGAGTATAACACCGAGCACATCTCCTGGGGCGCACATCAATCAGATAACTGCTGCAGTGTACGGGCGTCTGGCAAACCTATGGATAGCGTTCCGATACCTCAGTAAGGAATCGCTCAAGACTCTGTACACCATTCACGTCAGGCCCTTACTGGAGTATGCAGCATCAGTTTGGAATCCACACCTGGTCAAGACAGTCAAGAAATTAGAGAAAGTGCGAAGGTTTGAAACAACACTAATCCCAGAGCTAAGGGGATTGTCCTACGAAGAAAGGTTAGGGGAAATCGGCCGGACGACACTGGAGAACAGGAGGGTCAGAGGAGACATGATAACGACATATAAAATACTGCGTGGAATAGACAAGGTGGACAGAGACAGGATGTTCCAGAGATGGAAAACAGAAACAAGGGGTCACAATTGGAAGTTGAAGACTCAGATGAATCAAAGGGATGTTAGGGAGTATTTCTTCAGGCATACCTGGAGTTTACCTGGAGAGAGTTCCGGGGGTCAACGCCCCCGCAGCCCGGTCTGTGACCAGGCCTCCTGGTGGATCAGAGCCTGATCAACCAGGCTGTTGCTGCTGGCTGCACGCAAACCAACGTACGAGCCACAGCCCGGCTGGTCAGGAACCGTCTTTAGGTGCTTGTCCAGTGCCAGCTTGAAGACTGCCAGGGGTCTGTTGGTAATCCCCCTTATGTATGCTGGGAGGTAGTTGAACAGTCTCGGGCCCCTGACACTTATTGTATGGTCTCTTAACGTGCTAGTGACACCCCTGCTTTTCATTGGGGGGATGTTGCATCGTCTGCCAAGTCTTTTGCTTTCGTAGTGAGTGATTTTCGTGTGCAAGTTCGGTACTAGTCCCTCTAGGATTTTCCAGGTGTATATAATCTCTCCCGCCTGCATTCCAGGGAATACAGGCTTAGGAACCTCAAGCGCTCCCAGTAATTGAGGTGTTTTATCTCCGTTATGCGCGCCATGAAGGTTCTCTGTACATTTTCTAGGTCAGCAATTTCACCTGCCTTGAAAGGTGCTGTTAGTGTGCAGCAATATTCCAGCCTAGATAGAACAAGTGACCTGAAGAGTGTCATCACGGGCTTGGCCTTCGTAGTTTTGAAGGTTCTCATTATCCATCCTGTCATTTTTCTAGCAGATGCGATTGATACAATGTTATGGTCCTTGAAGGTGAGATCCACCGACATGATCACTCCCAGGTCTTTGACGTTGGTGTTTCGCTCTATTTTGTGGCCAGAATTTGTTTTGTACTCTGATGAAGATTTAATTTCCTTGTGTTTACCATATCTGAGTAATTGAAATTTCTCATCGTTGAACTTCATATTGTTTTCTGCAGCCCACTGAAAGATTTGGTTGATGTCCGCCAGGAGCCTTGCAGTGTCTGCAAGATTCGGGTGTCATCTGCAAAGGAAGACACGGTGCTGTGGCTGACATCCTTGTCTATGTCGGATATGAGGATGATGAACAAGATGGGAGCGAGTACTGTGCCTAATGGAAGAGAGCTTTTCACCGTAGCTGCCTCAGACTTTACTCTGTTGACGACTACTCTCTGTGTTCTGTTAGTGAGGAAATTGTAGATCCATCGACCGACTTTTCCTGTTATTCCTTTAGCACGCATTTTGTGCGCTATTACGCCATGGTCACACTTGTCGAAGGCTTTTGCAAAGTCTGTATATATTACATCTGCATTCTTTTTGTCTCCTAGTGCATCTAGGACCTTGTCGTAGTGATCCAATAGTTGAGACAGACAGGAGCGACCTGTTCTAAACCCATGTTGCCCTGGGTTGTGTAACTGATGGGTTTCTAGATGGGTGGTGATCTTGCTTCTTAGGACCCTTTCAAAGATTATGATATGGGATGTTAGTGCTATCGGTCTGTAGTTCTTTGCTGTTGCTTTACTGCCCCCTTTGTGGAGTGGGGCTATGTCTGTTGTTTTTAGTAACTGTGGGACGACCCCAGTGTCCATGCTCCCTCTCCATAGGATGGAAAAGGCTCGTGATAGGGGCTTCTTGCAGTTCTTGATGAACACGGAGTTCCATGAGTCTGGCCCTGGGGCAGAGTGCATGGGCATGTCATTTATCACCTGTTCGAAGTCATTTGGCGTCAGGATAACATCGGATAGGCTTGTGTTAACCAAATTTTGTGGCTCTCTCATAAAAAAATCATTTTGATCTTCGACTCTCAGTCTGGTTAGCGGCTTGCTAAAAACTGAGTCATATTGGGACTTGAGTAGCTCACTCATTTCCATTATGTCATCTGTGTAGGACCCATCTTGTTTAAGTAGGGGCCCAATACTGGACGTTGTTCTCGATTTTGATTTGGCGTAGGAGAAGAAATACTTTGGGTTTCTTTCGATTTAATTTATGGCTTTTAGTTCTTCCCGCGATTCCTGACTCCTATAAGATTCCTTTAGCTTAAGTTCGATGCTTGCTATTTCTCTGACCAGTGTCTCCCTACGCATTTCAGATATGACCTCTTTTAGCCGCTCTGTTATTCTTTTCCGTCGCCTGTAAAGGGAGCGCCTGTCTCTTTCTATTTTACATCTACTCCTCCTTGTGCATACATCGAGTGCCACCAAGTTAATCTGTTCTAGGCATAAGTTGGGGTCTGTGTTGCTCAGTATATCTTCCCAGCTTATATCGGTTAGGACTTGGTTTACTTGGTCCCACTTTATGTTTTTGTTATTGAAGTTGAATTTGGTGAATGCTCCCTCGTGACTAGTCTCATTATGTCGGTCAGGGGCTCCACGCATACATGTCTGAACCTCAATTATGTTGTGATCTGAGTATATTGCTTTTGATATGGTGACATTTCTTATCAGATCATCATTGTTAGTGAAGATGAGGTCTAGTGTATTCTCCAGTCTAGTAGGCTCTATTATTTGCTGGTTTAAATTGAATTTTGTGCAGAGATTTAAAAGCTCGTGTGAGTGTGAGTTTTCATCAGAGCTACCTCCTGGTGTTATTACTGCAACAATATTATTTGATATATTCCTCCATTTTAGGTGCCTTAAGTTGAAATCCCCCAGGAGCAAGATGTTGGGTGCAGGAGCTGGAAGATTTTCCAGACAGTGGTCAATTTTTAACAGCTGTTCCTGGAATTGCTGGGATGTTGCATCCGGAGGCTTGTAGACTACCACAATGACTAGGTTTTGGTTCTCGACCTTTACTGCTAAAACTTCCACTACATCATTTGAGGCATTAAGCAGTTCTGTGCAAACAAGTGACTCTGCAATGTACAGGCCAACCCCCCCCCCCTCCTTTTGCCTGTTCACTCTGTCACATCTGTATAGGTTGTAACCTGGGATCCATATTTCGCTGTCCAAGTGATCCTTTATGTGGGTCTCAGTGAAAGCTGCGAACATTGCCTTTGCCTCTGCAAGCAGTCCACGGATGAAAGGTATTTTGTTGTTTGTTGCTGGCTTTAGACCCTGTATATTTGCAAAGAAGAATGTCATCGGACTGGTGGTATTGTTGGTACTGGGGGAAGGGGGAATTTTTTCCGGCATTAGTATCTGTATCTGTTGGTTTGGAGTGGACGCCATCAACTGTGGTTCCACTCCAGGAATGACTGGATTTGGTGTACGATTTCTGCCATTTCCTGCCATTTTTCCTTCCTGGCACTAAAAAAAACTCTCCCTCTTGAGTGGCTGTGGCTACCCAGGTTTTCCCATGGCCTGGATGTTTTGTATCTTTTTGTCCCCTTTAGATGGTGTGCCTGGCAATTTAAGTTATAGCACAGTCTTTCCTGTACTGAAGAGGTACACATTTCAGGGTGAAAAAGCTTACAGGAAGGGAGTTTGCATGTTCCTGTTGTCATATGGGCACGGCATTTTCTAGGGTGGTCATAGTTACACGTCCCGTCTGTTTTTCCAGATTTCCCATGTCTGCAGATACCAAGTGCATAGTATGTGCACAGGCTTGGTTTCCGTTTGCCTTGGGTTTCTGTAACTGAATTCCCTGTTGGTGCATGTTTCCCTGTCTTATTCCTATCCTCCCTAGCACCAACAATGGAGCTCCCACCAGTTGTTTTTGGTAATATATCCTCACTATTGCTAGTGGAGTCCTCTTGTTTGCTATTTCCTGTGGTATTTCTAGTTTGCAATATTGGTTTTATGTTATCTTTGACTACACTTGTTTCCCCTCTACGGCTCCTGTCCCCTATGAGGTCATTTATATGTATTCCTTCCTGCGTATAATTCCCGACTACCTGGACAAAATCTCCAGCTTCACCATCACTTTCTCCCAGGACAGCACCTCCAGCTTCACCATTACTGTCTCCCAGGACAGCACCTCCAGCTTCACCATTACTGTCTCCCAGGACAGCACCTCCAGCTTCACCATTACGGTCTCCCAGGACAGCACCTCCAGCTCCACCATTACTGTCTCCCAGGACAGCACCTTCAGCTTAACCATTACTGTCTCCCAGGACAGCACCTCCAGCTTCCCCATTACTGTCTCCCAGGACAGCACTATCAGCCCCACATTTACTGACTACCAGGACATCACCTCCAGCCTTACAGTTTCTGACTACATGGCCAGTATCAAGGGCAGTACCATTCAGCCCAGACTTTTTATGTTCCCATCTGTTGTAGAAAGCTTCCAGGTTTTCTATGAAAGCAGCTTTGATGTTATCCTCTTTTAATACCCTTGTGATTGTAGTCCACAGATTTATCTCATTTGGGCATACCCAAAAACACTTCCCTGTTTTAATACTGCTTGTAGCTAGTTCTTGGATATCTGCACAAGGGGCGTGACACCAATCTCCACAAAAATGACAATTTATCCATGTGGAAGCCAGTTTGTTTGATTGATTGCAGACTACACAGAGCTTCATAATGATTTGAATAGTTGATTTACTGTAATTCTACTAGCAGCCTCTTGAATACTCTATTAATAACCTCCTTAATTGAAGCTCTAGCCTGGTGGCTAAAGCTCCCGCTTCACACACGGAGGGCCCGGGTTCGATTCCCGGCGGGTGGAAACATTTGGACACGTTTCCTTACACCTGTTGTCCTGTTCACCAAGCAGCAAATAGGTACCTGGGTGTTAGTCGACTTGTGTGGGTCGCATCCTGGGGGACAAGATTAAGGACCCCAATGGAAATAAGTTAGACAGTCCTCGATGACGCACTGACTTTCTTGGGTTATCCTGGGTGGCTAACCCTCCGGGGTTAAAAATCCGAACGAAATCTTATCTTCTCTTATCTTACTTGTATATTGGACAGCTTACCGTGTACGTTCCTGATTTATATTTATTGCTTGTGTTTGATAAGGGCGCCTACAACCCCATCCGTTTACAGTCTGCTTTATTGTCCAATGAATAGAGTTGTCATGCAATGGAAAAGCCTAGAAAGTGACGTAGTGGAGGCGGGAGCCATACACAATTCTGCACAAGTGCTGCTCAACAAGTGCTGCACAACAAGTGCTGCACAACAAGTGCTGCACAACAAGTGCCCCCCAACAAGTGCTGCACAACAAGTGCCCCACAACAAGTGCCCCACAACAAGTGCTGCACAACAAGTGCTGCACAGCAAGTGCTTCACAGCAAGTGTTTCACAAGTGCTGCACAACAAGTGCTGCACAACAAGTGCTGCACAACAAGTGCTGCACAACAAGTGATGCACAACAAGTGCCCCCCAACAAGTGCTGCACAACAAGTGCCCCACAACAAGTGCCCCACAACAAGTGCTGCACAACAAGTGCTGCACAGCAAGTGCTTCACAGCAAGTGTTTCACAAGTGCTGCACAACAAGTGCTGCACAACAAGTGCTGCACAACAAGTGCCCTCCAACAAGTGCTGCACAACAAGTGCCCCACAACAAGTGCTGCACAACAAGTGCTGCACAACAAGTGCTGCAAAAGTGCTGCTCAACAAGTGTTGCTCAACAAGTGCTGCACAAGTGCTGCACAACAAGTGCTGCAGAACAACTGCTGCTCAACAAGTGCTGCAGAACAACTGCTGCTCAACTGCTGCTCAACAAGTGGTGCACAACAAGTGGTGCACAACAAGTGGTGCACAACAAGTGGTGCACAACAAGTGTTGCACAACAAGTGCTGCTCAACAAGTGGTGCACAACAAGTGCTGCTCAACAAGTGCTGCACAACAAGTGCTGCACAAAAAGTGCTGCACAACAAGTGCTGCACAACAAGTGCTGCACAACAAGTGCTGCACAACAAGTGCTGCACAACAAGTGCTGCACAAAAAGTGCTGCACAACAAGTGCTGCATAATAAGTGTTGCACAAGTGCTGCACAACAAGTGCTGCACAACAAGTGCTGCACGACAAGTGCTGCACAATAAGTGTTGCACAACAAGTGCTGCACAGTAGGTGTTGCAGCAACAAGTGCTGCACAATAAGTGTTGAACAACAAGTGCTGCACAATAAGTGTTGCACAACAAGTGCTGCACAACAAGTGGTGCAAAACAAGTGGTGCACAAGTGCTGCACAACAAGTGCTGCACAAGTGCTGCACAAGTGCTGCAGAACAAGTGCTGCACAACAAGTGCTGCACAATAAGTGTTGCACAACAAGTGGTGCACAACAAGTGTTGCACAACAAGTGCTGCACAACAAGTGCTGCTCAACAAGTGCTGCACAACAAGTGCTGCACAACAAGTGCTGCACAACAAGTGCTGCACAACAAGTGTTGCACAAGTGTTGCACAACAAGTGCTGCACAACAAGTGCTGCACAACAAGTGCTGCACAACAAGTGTTGCACAACAAGTGCTGCTCAACAAGTGTTGCACAACAAGTGCTGCTCAACAAGTGTTGCACAACAAGTGCTGCACAACAAGTGTTGCACAACAAGTGCTGCTCAACAAGTGGTGCACAACAAGTGCTGCACAACAAGTGTTGCACAAGTGTTGCACAACAAGTGTTGCACAACAAGTGTTGCACAACAAGTGCTGCACAACAAGTGTTGCACAACAAGTGCTGCTCAACAAGTGGTGCACAACAAGTGCTGCACAACAAGTGCTGCACAACAAGTGCTGCACAACAAGTGTTGCACAACAAGTGTTGCACAACAAGTGCTGCACAACAAGCGCTGCACAACAAGTGTTGCACAACAAGTGCTGCTCAACAAGTGTTGCACAACAAGTGCTGCTCAACAAGTGTTGCACAACAAGTGCTGCACAACAAGTGCTGCACAACAAGTGCTGCACAACAAGTGTTGCACAACAAGTGCTGCACAACAAGTGCTGCACAACAAGTGCTGCACAACAAGTGTTGCACAACAAGTGCTGCACAACAAGTGCTGCACAATAAGTGTTGCACAATAAGTGTTGCACAACAAGTGGTGCACAACAAGTGTTGCACAATAAGTGTTGCACAACAAGTGTTGCACACAAGTGTTGCACAACAAGTGCTGCTCAACAAGTGTTGCACAACAAGTGCTGCTCAACAAGTGCTGCACAACAAGTGCTGCACAACAAGTGCTGCACAACAAGTGTTGCACAACAAGTGCTGCACAACAAGTGTTGCACAACAAGTGCTGCACAATAAGTGCTGCACAATAAGTGTTGCACAATAAGTGTTGCACAACAAGTGTTGCACAACAAGTGCTGCACAACAAGTGTTGCACAACAAGTGCTGCACAACAAGTGTTGCACAACAAGTGCTGCACAACAAGTGTTGCACAACAAGTGCTGCACAATAAGTGCTGCACAATAAGTGTTGCACAATAAGTGTTGCACAACAAGTGGTGCACAACAAGTGGTGCACAACAAGTGCTGCTCAACAAGTGCAGCACTTGTGCTGTCGTCTTTGTTATTTTATCGTCTATCAGTTATTCTACCTTCCACAGTAATCCTCTTTTCCTTTCTATTTTCTCTTCTTATTTATCTCATCTACTTCCTATCTCCACTTGCTTCCCAAGATGGTCCAGTCTTCATCCTAAGATGGTCCACAGAGATGGTCTGTGATGGTCCAGTAGAGGCACTTACGTGAACAACAGGTATGGTCCTCGGAAATGGTCTGTGGTGGTCCAAGAGAGACAGTCAGGGGTGGTACCACCTAAGATGGACCAGACAGAGAGAGATATGGTCTATTATGGCCCATCAGAAGTGGTCCATGGGCGGCACCACTCTACTAAGATGGTACAGAGAGATGGTCCTTGATGGTCCTTGAGAAATGGTCCATGGGCTGCACCACCACCTTAATAAAATGATCCATGAAAATGGTCCATGAGAAATAGTCCATGAGCAGCACCACCTTCCTAAGATGTTAAAGAGAGATGGCCCATGACGGGCCATGAGAGATGATCCAGGAATGATTAAAACTTTCTTAGTTGGTCCATGATAAATGGTCCATGAGATATGGTCCAGGATTCTACATGGAGAGTATTTCTAGGGTCAACAATCCTTCGTCCTGGTCCATAGCCAGGGCTCTCAGTTGATAACTTCTTGATCAACCAGGCTGTTGCTGCTGGCCACACGCAGTCCAACGTACCGTCCATTACTTGGCTGCTTTGCAAATGACTTCAGGAACTTATCCGGTTCCCTCTTCCAAAGACATGATCCATACAAGTGTCAGGGGCCCAAGACTGTTCAACTGCCTGCCAGCATACATAAGGGGGATTGCCAGTAGACCCCTGCCTGTTTTCAAAAAGGTGCTGGACAGGCATCTAAAGTCAGTACCTGACTAGCCGGGCTGTGGTTTGTACATTGGTTTACATGTGACCAGGAGCAACAGCCTAGTTGATCAGGCCCTGATCTACCACGAGGCCTAGTCATTGACCGGGCCGCGGGGCCGTTGACCCCAGGAACACCCTCCAGATATGCACTCTCCAGGTGGTACCACCACCTTTCTCAGATGGTTCTGAGACATGGTCCATAATGGTTTATGGCAGATGGTCCACGAGCGGTACCGCTTCCTGCCCCAGATGGTTCTGAGACATGGTCCATAATGGTTTATGGCAGATGGTCCACGAGCGGTACCGCTTCCTGCCCCAGATGGTTCTGAGACATGGTCCATAATGGTTTATGACAGATGGTCCACGAGCGGTACCGCTTCCTGCCCCAGATGGTTCTGAGACATGGTCCATAATGGTTTATGGCAGATGGTCCACGAGTGGTACCGCTTCGTGCCCCAGATGGTTCTGAGACATGGCCCATAATGGTTTATGGCAGATGGTCCACGAGTGGTACCGCTTCGTGCCCCAGATGGTTCTGAGACATGGCCCATAATGGTTTATGACAGATGGTCCACGAGTGGTACCGCTTCCTGCCCCAGATGGTTCTGAGACATGGTCCATAATGGTTTATGGCAGATGGTCCACGAGTGGTACCGCTTCCTGCCCCAGATGGTTCTGAGACATGGCCCATAATGGTTTATGGCAGATGGTCCACGAGTGGTACCGCTTCCTGCCCCAGATGGTTCTGAGGCATGGCCCATAATGGTTTATGGCAGATGGTCCACGAGTGGTACCGCTTCCTGCCCCAGATGGTTCTGAGACATGGCCCATAATGGTTTATGGCAGATGGTCCACGAGTGGTACCGCTTCCTGCCCCAGATGGTTCTGAGGCATGGCCCATAATGGTTTATGGCAGATGGTCCACGAGCGGTACCGCTTCCTGCCCCAGATGGTTCTGAGGCATGGCCCATAATGGTTTATGGCAGATGGTCCACGAGTGGTACCGCTTCGTGCCCCAGATGGTTCTGAGGCATGGCCCATAATGGTTTATGGCAGATGGTCCACGAGCGGTACCGCTTCCTGCCCCAGATGGTTCTGAGGCATGGCCCATAATGGTTTATGGCAGATGGTCCACGAGCGGTACCGCTTCCTGCCCCAGATGGTTCTGAGGCATGGCCCATAATGGTTTATGGCAGATGGTCCACGAGCGGTACCGCTTCCTGCCCCAGATGGTTCTGAGGCATGGCCCATAATGGTTTATGGCAGATGGTCCACGAGTGGTACCGCTTCCTTGGAAGACCCTACTATATGTATTGCATCTTGAGAATTATCGCTTGTGTGAATAAGTCGTCCCTCCACCCAGCTAGCCAGCCAATGACTCGCCCAGCCAGCCAGCCAATGACTCGCCCAGCCAGCCAGCCAATGACTCGCCCAGCCAGCCAGCCAATGACTCGCCCAGCCAGCCAGCCAATGACTCGCCCAGCCAGCCAGCCAATGACTCGCCCAGCCAGCCAGCGAGTTAATCATTCAGTCAGCCAGTCATGACTCACCCAGCCAGCCAGTCAGTTAGTCACTCAGTCAGCCAGTCACAGTCATTCTGCAAACTTAATTAACAGGTGAAGCAAATACCTTAACATTACAGAAAGCAGGTCTCAACATGCAAGACTCTTACCACAGTTTGAATACCAGGCTTCACCAGCAGTTTATATATTAATGCAACCACGAAATTAGTAGTATTGATTCAGGTAAACTGCGGCCCGGCTGGTGATCGACCCTGTGTTGCTTTAGTCTGCCTTCTGGTGGGAAACGAGTCTTTCTCGGGGCACCCTGCCTTGGTGCGAAACGAGTCTTTCTCGGGGCACCCTGCCTTGGTGGGAAACGAGTCTTTCTCGGGGCACCCTGCCTTGGTGGGAAACGAGTCTTTCTCGGGGCACCCTGCCTTGGTGGGAAACGAGTCTTTCTCGGGGCACCCTGCCTTGGTGGGAAACGAGTCTTTCTCGGGGCACCCTGCCTTGGTGGGAAACGAGTCTTTCTCGGGGCACCCTGCCTTGGTGGGAAACGAGTCTTTCTCGGGGCACCCTGCCTTGGTGGGAAACGAGTCTTTCTCGGGGCACCCTGCCTTGGTGGGAAACGAGTCTTTCTCGGGGCACCCTGCCTTGGTGGGAAACCGCTGTGTGTTAATGAAATAAATATGTTAATCGTGACTTTCACAAGGTAAAGCAAGAAGAGTCAACGATCCTGAGTTAACTTACAACCACCACCACCACTACTACTACCACCACTACTACTACCACCACTACTACTACCACCACTACTACTACCACCACTACTACTACCACCACTACTACTACCACCACTACTACTACCACCACTACTACTACCACCACTACTACTACCACCACTACTACTACCACCACTGTCTCTATACCACCACTACTACTACCACCACTGTCTCTATACCACCACTACTACTACCACCACTGTCTCTATACCACCGCTGCCCTAACTTTACTGCTTTCACTACCTCCCATTTAACCTCTCCACCACCACCACTACTACTACCACCACTACTACTACCACCACCACTACTACCACCACAACTACTACCACTACTACCACCACTACTACTACCACCACTACTACCACCACTACTACTACCACCACTACTAACACCACTACCACCAATACTACTACCACCACTACTACTACCACAACTACCACCAATACTACTACCAACACTACTACCACCACCACTACCACCACTACTACTACTACCACCACTACTACTACTACCACCAACACCACTACCACCACCACCACCACTACTACCACTACTACCACCACTACTAACACCACCACGACTAACACCACCACTACTACTACCACCACTACTACTACCACCACTACTAACACCACCACTGCTACTACCACTACTACTACTACCACCACTACTACTACCACCACTACCACCACTACTACTACCACCACTATTACTACCACCACTATTACTACCACCACTACTACTACCACCACTACTACTACCACCACTACTACTACTACTACTACTACCACCACTACTACTACAACCACTACTACTACCACCACTACCACCACTACTATTACCACCACTACTATTACCACCACTACTACTACTAATACTACTACCACCACCACTACTACTACCACCACCGCTACCACCACTACTACTACTACCACCGCTACCACCACTACCACCACTACTACTACTAATACTACTACCACCACCACTACTACTACCACCACCACTACTACCACTACTACTACCACCACTACTACTACCACCACTATCACCACCATTACCACCACTACTACTACCACCACTATCACCACTACTACTCCCACCACTACCACTACCATCACTACTACTACCACTACTACTACCACCACTACTACCACCACCACTACCACCACTACTACTACCACCACTATCACCACTACTACTCCCACCACTACCACTACCATCACTACTACTACCACTACTACTACCACCACTACTACTACCACCACTACCACCACTACTACCACCACCACTACCACCACTACTACTACCATCACTACTACTACCACCACTACCACCACTACTACCACCACCACTACCACCACTACTACTACCACCACTACTACTACCATCACTACTACTACCACCACTACCACCACTACTACCACCACCACTACCACCACTACTACTACCACCACTACTACTACCATCACTACTACTACCACCACTACTACTACCACCACTACTACTACCACCACTACTACCACCACCACTACCACCACTACTACTACCCCCACTACTACTACCATCACTACTAATACCACCACTACCACTACTACTACCACCACTACTACTACCATCACTACTACTACTACCACCACTACCACCACTACTACTACCATCACTACTACTACCACCACTACCACCACTACTACCACCACCACTACCACTACTACCACCACTACTACTACCACCACTACTACTACCATCACTACTACTACCACCACTACCACCACTACTACCACCACCACTACCACCACTACCACCACTACTACTACCACCACTACTACTACCATCACTACTACTACCACCACTACTACTACCACCACTACCACCACTACTACCACCACCACTACCACCACTACCACCACTACTACTACCACCACTACTACTACCACCACTACTACCACCACCACTACCACCACTACCACCACTACCACCACTACTACTACCACCACTACTACTACCATCACTACTACTACCACCACTACCACCACTACTACCACCACCACTACCACCACTACCACCACTACTACTACCACCACTACTACTACCATCACTACTACTACCACCACTACCACCACTACTACCACCACCACTACCACCACTACTACCATCACTACTACCACCACTACTACTACCACCACTACTACTACCATCACTACTACCACCACTACTACCATCACTACTACTACCACCACTACCACCACTACCACTACTACTACCACCACCACTACCATCACTACTACTACCACCACTACCACGACTACTACCACCACCACTACCACCACTACTACCATCACTACTACCACCACTACTACTACCACCACTACTACTACCATCACTACTACCACCACTACTACCATCACTACTACTACCACCACTACCACCACTACCACTACTACTACCACCACCACTACCATCACTACTACTACCACCACTACCACCACTACTACCACCACCACTACCACCACTACTACCATCACTACTACCACCACTACTACTACCACCACTACTACTACCATCACTACTACCACCACTACTACCATCACTACTACTACCACCACTACCACTACTACTACCACCACCACTACCATCACTACTACTACTACCACTACCACCACTACCACTACTACTACCACCACCACTACCATCACTACTACTACCACCACTACCACCACTACTACCACCACCACTACCACCACTACTACTACCACCACTACCACCACTACTACCACCACCACTACTACTACCACCACTATCACCACTACTACTCCCACCACTACCACTACCATCACTACTACTACCACTACTACTACCACCACTACTACTACCACCACTACCACCACTACTACCACCACCACTACCACCACCACTACCATCACTACTACCACCACTACTACTACCATCACTACTACTACCACCACTACCACCACTACTACCACCACCACTACCACCACTACCACCACTACTACTACCACCACTACTACTACCACCACTACTACTACCATCACTACCACTACCACCACTACTACCACCACCACTACCACCACTACCACCACTACCACCATCACCACTAAGAGGAACGGAGAGAGATACGCTCCAGTCCGCCCACAGTCTAGTTACTCCTTTTGCTTCACTTTATTCCTTCCATCAATCTGGTAATTATCCAACAGCTCCTGGACACTGATTGAATCAACTCCACAGCTTTAACTCACCGTCTCTTTCTCTAGAAAATGTATGGGTTTATTACTGAATATATAGGTTTATAGGGTATATATAGGCTTAAAGTGAAGGATGGTGATGGACCTGCCTAGTATGGACCAATAGGCCTGCTGCAGTGTTCCTCCATTCTTATGTTCTTAAAAATATTTCCGTTTTTAAATTATTTCTTTCTCTGACTTGCGAAATCTTAATGACACGATTGCAAACAAACTATACCACGGGTGGGAATAGAACCCGCGGTCACAGAGTCACAAAACTCCAGACCGATGCGTTAGCCACTGGGCCAGCTGGCTACATGATTCGTTCAACTAGGTATATTTATACACCATTAGCTTAGGCACCACTGGGCCAGCTGGCCCAGTGGCTAGCGAGTCGGTCTGCAGTTTAATGACTCTGATCGCGGGTTCTATCCTCCCCGTGGTATGGTTTATTTCTCTATCCGTCTGTCTGTCTCTTTCACGAAAATATCCTCATAAATTATCTTTTCCTGGATGGGTGCGTGGAATCGGTAAGAACACAAAGAGAGAACACTGCAGCAGGCCTGTTGGCCCATACTAGGCAGGTCTATCTCAAACCCAATCCCACTTTAAATGTAGTTCAAGGGGTTAAAATGTAGTTTAAGGGATAATGTAGATAATTATTTCCTCATAATTTTAACTTCAATTATTGTAGAAATAATCGTGTAATTTTCCCACTCAGAATATATTTTCCCACTCAGAATATATTTCTCTTCCATCCACTCATTCTGTACGTTGAAGTATAACTAGTTAAGGGAGCTTTTGTTTCACTATATCAAATATGTAAACCGTACACTGCCTCTGTGTTTAATTTTGTGAAAAAAAAAATCAATAAACGCCCTGTGAGTATCGTGAGCCACCAGGGTCCTCACTCCACTTCAGATGCTTTTCGAAATCATTTCCATCTCATAATTTTTTCTTTGTCTCAGTATAATTTCGGTTGTCGTACTTGGTGATGTTCCGTCTAAGTTCCTAAAAGATGGTGCTTCTGAACTGTCAATCCCTATTGCTCACATAATAAATCTATCAATCACCACTAATACCGTACCGGAGGGGTTCAAGGAGGCCAGAGTTACTACTATCTTCAAGAAAAATAGTAGGTCTGATGTAAGCAACTATAGGCCTGTTAGTATACTCAGTATAATATTTAAAATTCTAGAGAGGGCGGTGTATTCTCAAGTAGTTAAGTACCTTAATGACAACAACATTCTCCATAGCTATCAATCGGGCTTTAGAAGATCTTACTCAACCGATACCTCCCTTAATCTGATGGATTACCTGAGAACCGAATTGTCAAAGGGGAACCTCATAGATATGGTAACCTTAGACCTGCAAAAGGCCTTCGATACTGTCAACCACAATATATTATGTAATAAAGTTCAAGCTATCGGTATAGGTTCTGTAGACTGGTTTAAATCCTACCTTAGCAACAGGAGACAAATAGTCAAAATCAACAAAACAGAATCAGAACCCCTGCCGATAACTTGTGGAGTTCCCCAAGGTAGTATTCTGGGTCCCTTATTATTCTTATGTTATGTCAATGATATGCCTATCAGTGTCAAGTGCAAACTCCTACTGTATGCAGATGACAGTGCTCTGTTAGTGTCAGGTAAAGACCCACAAGATATTGCTAATGTTTTAACACTGGAACTGGAGTCCTGCAGCAAATGGTTAGTAGACAACAAACTATCATTACACCTAGGGAAAACTGAAGCCATTCTCTTTGGCACGAATCATAAACTGAGAAGGGTAAATAATTTTTATGTTCAATGTAATGGGGAGCCCATCACTTTGGTTTCATCAGTAAAATATCTGGGAATCCCCTTTGACCCATGCATGTCAGGAGAATTGATAGGGAACAGTGTAGTAAAGAAAGCGAATGCCAGACTGAAGTTCCTGTATAGACAAGCACAGTGTCTACCTACTGAGGCTCGCAGGACCCTATGTCTAGCCCTTATACAATGCCATATGGATTACGCTTGCTCTTCTTGGTACTCTGCCTTGACAAAAAAACTGAAAGATAGACAGCAAATCACCCAGAACAAAATCGTAAGATTCATCCTGGGGCTGGGACCAAGAGAACATGTAGGCCAGGATGAATTACAGCAGTTGGATATGCTGAATGTTGAAGACAGAGTAAAACAACTGAAGCTAAATCATGTTTATAAAATTGCTCACAAACAATGTCCAGAATATCTTGCTGTCAATTTTGTCAAGGTTGGGAACCAAAGCAATCATAGTACTAGGGGGAGAGAGCACAACTTTGTAGTACCCACAGTCATTGGCCAGGCTTCAAACACCTTTTATTGTACGGCAATAAAGGAATGGAACAGACTACCCGCACATGTCAAAGCCAGTCATAGCATGAACCAGTTCAAGAAGAGTGCCAAAAGGTGTCTGATGAATGTAGCTACAGAAAGGGAGGGGAATGATTTTCTATTTTTTAGCTAACATACGTGTAAATTTTACCTTATTCCTAGTAATGACCCTCGTATTGTAGATAGTCTTAATGACCCTCGTATTGTAGATAGTCTTAATGACCCTCGTATTGTAGATAGTCTTAATGACCTTGGTGTAGTAGATAGTCTTTTTAGTATGATAATAAGATGTTATCTTCATTGTAGAATAATAAGAAAATATTATAACCTTTATATTATAATAATAAGGTAAAAGGACCCCAATGGAAATAAGTCACTCTGTCTGACTTTTTTGGGTTATCCCAGGTTCTCTACACATATGCTGCTATGTATGATAATTCTATGTAACTGTATTTGTGTATACCTGAATAAACTTACTTACTTACTTACAAGTACCCTCACAAAAAACTTTTTTTTCCTGCATTAATATTGGTAGAATTACCGACAATATGTAAAAGGACACAAGTGCAACTGTGGTATTTTATTGTGGCAACGTTTCGCTCTCCAGGAGGTTTATCAAGCCGTTACAAACAATACATAGACACATAGGGTCTCAGAGTGAGGTGTAATACTAGTGGTAGTAGTAGTAATATTAGTTGTTTTTTTCTGTGTATGGGGCAGACAATACTCAGAAATAATAATTCTCAAGCAATGTTAACTTCAGTGTCCATAAAAGTAACTAAATGGTTACAACTGACCTTAATTTTTAAGGGGGGTGGACCGGTAAGCCCAGCGGATGGCCTCGGTCAGATGACCTAAAGCTCCAACGGCGGGTCATCATCTAAGACCCACGTCAGGAAACACTTGTCCCGTTTCCTGACAAACCTTACCTAACCTAACCTTCAGTTTCCATTGCTGCTAAAGATTTCTGGAATACCAGACGATATCCTCACTGTCCTACCCAAGTCACAAGATGGAACATTTTAACATTAAGTTCGTAACTCAACCTTCATGGTGTAATATAACAAGGGAAACAACTCTTGAGGCAGTAGTATCCCCGAGGACACACTAAGGTAAACCAGTCTTATCCATACACATAATTCCTTTCTCAAACCTTTGTCTCTAATTTTCAAAGGAGAGATTACCTCAGTGCTGAAGAGTTCATAACGCATGAGAAACTTCAATGATCTTACTTTTATATGATTACAAGCGATAATAAGACCGAATGATCACTAACTGGATGGAATTTTATAGTATATCAGAGCTAAGCCACTTGTTCAGAAACAGCACAATTTCCAGGGTATTTATAAGCTGTTAATGTCTGAAAAATATAAAAATTTAGTAGTAGTAGTAGTAGTAGTAGTAGTAGTAGTAGTAGTAGTAGCAGTAGTAGTCGTTGTAGTAGTAGTAGTAGTAGTAGCAGTAGTAGTCGTTGTAGTAGTGATAGAAACAGTAGTCGTAGTAGAAGTAGTAGTAGTAGTAGCAGCAGTATAGTAGCAGCAGTATAGTAGTAGTAGTCGTTGTAGCAGTGAAAGAAACAGTAGTCGCAGTAGAAGTAGTAGTAGTAGTAGTAGTAGCAGCAGTGTAGTAGTAGCAGTATAGTAGTAGTAGCAGTATAGTATCAGTATAGCATGAAGCTAAGTGTGGCTCCTGAAGCTGTTCTGTGCGACTCCTGAAGCTGTGTGCGGCACCTGAAGCAGTTCTGTGTGGCTCCTGAAGCTGTTCAGTGAGGCTCCTGAAGCTGTTCAGTGCGGCTCTTGAAGCTGTTCCGTGCGGCTCCTGAAGCTGTTTTGTGCGGCTCCCGTAGCTGCTCTGTGCTGCTCCTGAAGCTGCTCTGTGTGGCTCCTAAAGCTGTTCTGTGCAGCTCGGGTAGTTGCTCTGTGCGGCTCCTGAAGCTGCTCTGCGTGGCTCCTGAAGCTGTTCTGTGTAGCTCCCGTTGCTGCTCTGTGCGGCTCCCGTAACTGCTCTGTGCGGCTCCTGAAGCTGTTCTGTGCTGCTCCCGTAGCTGCTCTGTGCGACTCCTGGAGCTGCTCTGTCCGGCTCCTGAAGCTGTTCTGTGCGGCTCCCGTAGCTGTTCCGTGCGGCTCTCGTAGCTGCTCTGTGCGACTCCTGAAGCTCTGTCCGGCTCCTGAAGCTGTTCTGTGCGGCTCCCGTAGCTGCTCTGTGCGGCTCCTGTAGCTGTTCTGTGCTGCTTCTGAAGCTGTGTGTGGCTCCTGAAGCTGTTCTGTGCGGCTCCTGAAGCTGTGTGTGGCTCCTGAAGCTGTTCTGTGCGGATCCTGAAGCTGTGTGTGGCTCCTGAAGCTGTTCTGTGCGGCTCTTGAAACTGTTCTGTGCGGCTCCTGAAGCTATGTGTGGCTCCTGAAGCTGTTGTGTGCGGCTCCTGAAACTGGGTGTCGCTCCTGAAGCTGTTCAGTGCGGCTCCTGAAGCTGTTCTGTGCGGCTCTTGAAGCTGTTCTGTGCGGCTCCTGAAGCTATGTGTGGCTCCTGATGCTGTTCTGTGCGGCTCCTGAAGCTGTTCTCTTTGGCTCCTAAAGCTGTTCTGTGCGGCTCCTGAAGCTGTTCTGTGCGGCTCCTGAAGCTGTTCTGTGCGGCTCCTGAAGCTGTTCTCTGTGGCTCCTGAAGCTGTTCTGTGCGGCGCCTGAAGCTGTTCTGTGCGGCTCCTGAAGCTGTGTGGGGCTCCTGAAGCTGTTCTGTGCGGCTCCTGATGCTAGGTGTGGCTCCTGAAGCTGTTCTGTGCTGCTCCTGAAGCTATGTGAGGCTGCTGAAGCTGTTCTCTGTGGCTCCTGAAGCTGTTCTGTGCAGCTCCAAAAACTGTTCTCTGTGGCTCCTGAAGCTGTTCTGTGCGGCTGCTGAAGCTGTGTGTGGCTCCTGAAGCTGTTCTGTGCGTCTCCTGAAGCTGTGTGTGGCTCCTGAAGCTGTTCTGTGCGGCTCCTGAAGCTGTGTGTCGCTCCTGAAGGTGTTCTATGCGGTTTTTGAAGCTGTTCTGTGCGGCTCCTGAAACTATGTGTGGCTCCTGAAGCTGTTCTGTGCGGCTCCTGAAGCTGTTTGTCGCTCCTGAAGCTGTTCAGTGCGGCTCATGAAGCTGTTCTGTGCGGCTTCTGAACCTGTGTGTCGCTCCTGAAGCTAATCAGTGCGGGTCATGAAGCCGTTCTGTGCGGCTCCTGAAGCTGTGTGTGGCTCCTGAAGCTGTTCTGTGCGGCTCCTGAGGCTATGTGTGTCTCCTGAAGCTGTTCTGTGCGGCTCCTGAAGCTATGTGTGGCTAATGAAACTGTTCTGTGCGGCTCCTGAAGCTGTGTGGTTCCTGAAGCTGTTCTGTGCGGCTCCTAAAGCTGTTCTGTGCGGCTCCTGAAGCTGTTCTGTGCGGCTCCTGAAGCTGTTCTGTGCAGCTCCAGAAGCTGTTCTGTGCAGCTCCAGAAGCTGTTCTCTGTGGCTCCTGAAGCTGTTCTGTGTAGCTCCTGAAACTGTTCTGTGCGGCTCCTGAAGCAGTGTGTGGCTCCTGAGGCTGTTCTGTTCGGCTCCTGAAGCTGTATATGCGGCTCCTGAAGCTGTGTGTGGCTCTTGAAGCTGTTCTGTGAGGCTCCTTAAGATGCGTGTGGCTCCTGAAGCTGTTCAGTGCGGCTCCTGAAGCTGTTCTCTGCGGCTCGTGAAGCTGTGTGTGGCTCCTGAAGCTGTTCTGTGCGGCTCCTGAAGCTGTTCTGTGCGGCTCCTGAAGCTATTCTGTGCGGCTCCTGAAGCTATGTGTGGCTCCTGAAGCTGTTCTGTGCGGCTCCTGAAGCTGTTCTTTGCGGCTCTTGAAGCTGTGTGTGTGGCTCCTGAAGCTGTTCTGTGCGGCTTCTGAAGCTATGTGTGGCTCCTGAAGCTGTTCTGTGCGGCTCCTGAAGCTGTTCTTTTAGGATCCTGAAGCTGTTCTGTGCGGCTCCTGAAGCTGTTCTCTGTGGCTCCTGAAGCTGTTCTGTGCGGCTCCTGAAGCTGTTCTGTGCGGCTCCTGAAGCTGTGTGGGGTTCCTGAAGCTGTTCTGTGCGGCTCCTGATGCTAGGTGTGGCTCCTGAAGCTGTTCTGTGCTGCTCCTGAAGCTATGTGAGGCTGCTGAAGCTGTTCTCTGTGGCTCCTGAAGCTGTTCTTTGCAGCTCCAAAAGCTGTTCTCTGTGGCTCCTGAAGCTGTTCTGTGCGGCTCCTGAAGCTGTTCTGTGCGGCTCCTGAAACTATGTGTGGCTCCTGAGGCTGTTCTGTGCGGCTCCTGAAGCTGTTCTGTGCGGCTCCTGAAGCTGTGTGGGGTTCCTGAAGCTGTTCTGTGTGCTAGGTGTGGCTCCTGAAGCAGCTGCTGAAGCTGTTCTCGCTCCTGCAGCTCCAAAAGGTGTTCTGTGCGGCTCTTGAAGCTGTTCTGTGCGGCTCCTGAAACTATGTGTGGCTCCTGAGGCTGTTCTGTGCGGCTCCTGAAGCTGTGTGTGTGGCTCCTGAAGCTGTTCTGTGCGGCTCCTGAAGCTGTTTGTCGCTCCTGAAGCTGTTCGGTGCGGCTCATGAAGCTGTTCTGTGCAGCTCCTGAACATGTGTGTCGCTCCTGAAGCTGATCAATGCGGCTCCTGAAGCTGTTCTGTGCGGCTCCTGAAGCTGTGTGTGGCTCCTGAAGCTGTTCTGTGCGGCTCCTGAAGCTGTTCTGTGCGTCTCTTGAAGCTGTTCTGTGCAGCTCCTGAGGCTATGTGTGTCTCCTGAAGCTGTTCTGTTCGGCTCCTGAAACTGTGTGTGGCTCCTTAAGGTCTGTGCGGCTCCTGAAGCTATGTGTGGCTCTTGAAGCTGTTCTGTGCGGCTTCTGAAGCTATGTGGCTCCTGAAACTGTTCTGTGCGGCTCCTGAAGCTCTGTGTGGCTCCTGAAGCTGTTCTGTGTGGCTCCTGAAGCTTTTCTCTGTGGCTCCTGAAGCTGTTCTGTGCGGATCCTGAAGCGGTTATGTGCGGCTCCTGAAGCTGTGTGTGGCTCCTGAGGCTGTTCTGTTCGGCTCCTGAAGCTGTGAGTGGCTCGTGAAGCTGTTCTGTGCAACTCCTGAAGCTGTGTATGCGGCTCCTGAAGCTGTGTGTGGCTCCTGAAACTGTTCTGTGCGGCTCCTGAAGCTGTTCTGTGCGGCTCCTGAAGCTATTCTGTGCGGCTCCTGAAGCTATGTGTGGCTCCAGAAGCTGTTCTGTGCGGCTCCTAAAGCTGTGTGTGGCTCCTTGAGCTTTTCTGTGCAGCTCCTGAATCTATGTGTGGCTCCTGAATCTGTTCTGTGCGGCTCCTGAAGCTGCGTGTGGCTCCTGAAGCTGTTCTGTGCGGCTTCTGAAGCTGTTCTGTGCGGCTCCTGAAGCTATGTGTGGCTCCTGAAGCTGTTCTATGTGGCTCCTGAAGCTATGTGTGGCTCCTGAAGCTGTTTTGTGCGGCTCCTGAAGCTGTTCTGTGCGGCTCTTGAAGCTGTTCTGTGCGGCTCTTGAAGCTGTTCTGTGCGGCACCTGAAGCTGTTCTGTGGGGCTCCCGTAGCTGCTCTGTGCTGCTCCTTTAACTGCTCTGTATGGCTCCTGAAGCTGTTCTGAGCGGCTCCCGTAGCTGCTCTGTGCGGCTCCTGAAGCTGCTCTGTGCTGCTCCCGTAGCGGCTCTGTGCGACGCCTGAAGCTGCTCTGTCCGGCTCCTGAAGCTGCTCTGTGCGGCTCCAGTAGCTACACTGTGCCGCTTCCGTAACTGCTCTGTGCGGCTCCTGAAGCTGTTCTGTGCTGCTCCCGTAGCGGCTCTGTGCGACGCCTGAAGCTGCTCTGTCCGGCTCCTGAAGCTGTTCTATGCGGCTCCCGTAGCTTTTCTGTGCGGCTCTCGTAGCTACTCTGTGCGACTCCTGAAGCTCTGTCCGGCTCCTGAAGCTGTTCTGTTCGGCTCGGGTAGTTGCTCTGTGCGGCTCCTGAAGCTGCTCTGTGTGGCTCCTGAAGCTGTTCTGTGTAGCTCCCGTTGCAGCTCTGTGCGGCTCTCGTAACTGCTCTGTGTGGCTCCTGAAGCTGTTCTGTGCGGCTCCCGTAGCTGTTCCGTGCGGCTCTCGTAGCTGCTCTGTGCGACTCCTGAAGCTCTGTCCGGCTCCTGAAGCTGTTCTGTGCGGCTCCCGAATCTGCTCTGTGCGGCTCCCGTAGCTGTTCTGTGCTGCTTCTGAAGCTGTGTGTGGCTCCAGAAGCTGTTCTGTGCGGCTCCTGAAGCTGTGTGCGGCTCTTGAAGCTGTTCTGTGCGGCTCCTGAAGGTATGTGTGGCTCCTGAAGCTGTTCTGTGCGGCTCCTGAAGCTTTGTGTGGCTCCTGAAGCTGTTCTGTGCGGCTCCTGAAGCTGTTCTGTGCATCTCTTGAAGCTGTTCTGTGCTGCTCCTGAGGCTATGTGTGTCTCCTGAAGCTCTTCTGTGCGGCTTCTGAAGCTGTGTGTGGCTCCTTAAGGTCTGTGCAGCTCCTGAAGCTATGTGTGGCTCCTGACGCTGTTCTGTGTGGCTCCTGAAGCTATGTGTGGCTCCTGAAGCTCTTCTGTGCGGCTCCTGAAGCTGTTCTGTGCGGCTCCTAAAGCTGGTCTGAGCGGCTCCTGAAGCTATGTGTTGTTCTGTGCGAATCCTGAAGCTATGTGTGGCTCCTGAAGTTGTTCTGTGCGAATCCTGAAGCTATGTGTGGCTCCTGAAGCTGTTCTGTGCGGCTCCTAAAGCTGTTCTCTGTGACTCCTGAAGCTCTTCTCTGAGGCTCCTGAAGCTGTTCTCTGTGGCTCCTGAAGCTGTTCTGTGCGGCTCCTGAAGCTGTTCTGTGCGGCTCCTGAAGCTGTGTGGGGCTCCTGAAGCTGTTCTGTGCGGCTCCTGATGCTAGGTGTGGCTCCTGAAGCTGTTCTGTGCTGCTCCTGAAGCTATATGAGGCTGCTGAAGCTGTTCTCTGTGGCTCCTGAAGCTGTTCTGTGCGGCTGCTGAAGCTGTATGTGGCTCCTGAAGCTGTTCTGTGCGGCTCCTGAAGCTGTGTGTGGCTCCTGAAGCAGTTCTGTGCGGCTCCTGAAGCTGTGTGTCGCTCCTGAAGCTGATCAGTGCGGCTCCTGAAGCTGTTCTGTGCGTCTCTTGAAGCTGTTCAGTGCGGCTCCTGAGGCTATGTGTGTGTCCTGAAGCTGTTCTGTGCGGCTCCTGAAGCTGTGTGTGGCTCCTTAAGGTCTGTGCGGCTCCTGAAGCTATGTGTGGCTCCTGAAGCTGTTCTGTGCGGCTCCTGAAGCTTTGTGAGGCTCCTGAAACTGTTCTGTGCGGCTCCTGAAGCTGTGTGTGGCTCCTGAAGCTGTTCTGTGCGGCTCCTAAAGCTGTTCTGTGCGGCTCCTGGAGCTGTTCTGTGTGGCTCCTGAAGCCATGTGGGGCTCCTGAAGCTGTTCTGTGCGGCTCCTGAAGCTATGTGTAGCTCCTGAAGCTGTTCTTTGCGGCTCCAGAAGCTGTTCTCTGTGGCTGCTGAAGCTTTTCTGTGCGGCTCCTGAAGCTGTTATCTGTGGCTCCTGAAGCTGTTCTGTGCGGCTCCTGAAGCTGTTCTGTGCGGCTCCTGAAGCTGTGTGGGGCTCCTGAAGCTGTTCTGTGCGGCTCCTGAAGCTATGTGAGGCTACTGAAGCTGTTCTCTGTGGCTCCTGAAGCTGTTCTGTGCAGCTCCTTAAGCTGTTTTCTGTGGCTCCTGAAGCTGTTCTGTGCGGCTGCTGAAGCTGTGTGTGGCTCCTGAAGCTGTTCTGTGAGGCTCCTGAAGCTGTTCTGTGCGTCTCTTCAAGCTGTGTGTCGCTCCTGAAGCTGTTCTGTTCGGCTTCTGAAGCTGTGAGTGGCTCTTGAAGCTGTTCTGCGCAGCTCCTGAAGCTGTGTGTGCGGCTCCTGAAGCTGTGTGTGGCTCTTGAAGCTGTTCTGTGCGGCTCTTGAAGCTGTGTGTGGCTCTTGAAGCTGTTCTGTGCGGCTCCTGAAGCTGTTCTGTGCGGCTCCTGAAGCTATTCTGTGCGGCTCCTGAAGCTATGTGTGGCTCCGGAAGCTGTTCTGTGCGGCTCCTAAAGCTGTGTGTGGCTCCTTAAGCTTTTCTGTGGAGCTCCTGAAGCTATGAGTGGCTCCTGAGTCTGTTCTGTGCGGCTTCTGAAGCTGTTCTGTGCGGCTCCTAAAGCTGTTTTGTGCGGCTCCTGATGCTAGGTGTGGCTCCTGAAGCAGTTCTGTGCGGCTCCTGAAGCTGTTCTCTGTGGCTCCTGAAGCTGTTCTGTGCAGCTCCTGAAGCTGTTCTCTGTGGCTCCTGAAGCTGTTCTGTGCGGTTGCTGAAGCTGTGTGTGGCTCCTGAAGCTGTTCTGTGTGGCTCCTGAAGCTATGTGTGGCTTCTGAAGCTGTTCTGTGCGGCTCCTGAAGCTGAGTGTGGCTCCTGAATCTGTTCTGTGCGGCTGCCAAAGCTGTACTGTGCTGCTCTTGAAGCTGTGTGTGGCTCCTGAAGCTGTTCTGTGCGGCTCCTTATGCTGTGTGTGGCTCCTGAAGCTGTTCTGTGCGGCTCCTGAAGCTGTTCTGTGCAGATCCTAATGCTGTTCTGTGCGGCTCTTGAACCTGGTGCGTGTGGCTCCTGAAGCTGTTCTGTGCGGCTCCAGAAGCTGTGTGGGGCTCATGAAGCTGTTCTGTGCGGCTCCTTAAGCTGCTGTGTGTGGCTCCTGAAGCTGTTCTCTGCGGCTCCTGTAGCTGTTCTGTGCGGCTCCTGAAGCTGTTCTGTGCGGCTCTTGAAGCTGTTCTGTGCGGCTCTTTAAGCTGTTCTGTGTGGCTCCTGAAGCTGTTCTGTGGGGCTCCCGTAGCTGCTCTGTGCTGCTCCTTAAGCTGCTGTGTGTGGCTCCTGAAGCTGTTCTCTGCGGCTCCTGTAGCTGTTCTGTGCGGCTCCTGAAGCTGTTCTGTGCGGCTCCTGAAGCTGTTCTGTGCGGCTCTTGAAGCTGTTCTGTGCGGCTCTTTAAGCTGTTCTGTGTGGCTCCTGAAGCTGTTCTGAGCGACTCCCGTAGCTGCTCTTTGCGGCTCCTGATGCTTCTCTGTGTGGCTCCTGAAGCTGTTACGTGTTGCTCCCGTAGCTGCTCTGTGCGGCTCCCGTAGCTGCTCTGTGCGGCTCGTGAAGCTGCTCTGTGCGGCTCCAGTAGCTGCTCTGTGCGGCTTCCGTAACTGCTCTCTGCGGCTCCTGAAGCTGTTCTGTGCTGCTCCCGTAGCTGCTCTGTGCGATGCCTGAAGCTGCTCTGTCCGGCTCCTGAAGCTGTTCTGTGCGGCTCCCGTAGCTGTTCTGTGCTGCTCTCGTAGCTGGTCTGTGGGACTCCTGAAGCTCTGTCCGGCTCCTGAAGGTTTTCTGTTCGGCTCCCGTAGCTGCTCTGTGCGGCTCCCGTAGCTGCTGTGTGCTGCTCCCGTAGCTGCTCTGTGCGACTCCTGAACGTTCTCTGTCCGGCTCCTGAAGCTGTTCTGTGCGGCTTCCATAGCTGCTCTTTGCAGCTCCCTCAGCTGTTCTGTGCAGCTCCTGAAGCTGTGTGTAGCTCCAGAAGCTGTTCTGTGCGGCTCCTGAAGCTATGTGTGGCTCCTGAAGCTATTCTGTGCGGCTCCTGAAGGTGCTGTTTGTTGCTCGTGAAGCTGTTCTGTGCGGCTCCTGAAGCTGTGAGTGGCTCCTGAAGCTGTTCTGTGCAGCTCTCGAAGCTGTTCTGTGCGGCTCTTCAAGCTGTGTGTGGCTCCTGAAGCTGTTCTGTGCGGCTCCTGAAGCTGTTCTGTGCGGATCCTAAAGCTGTTCTGTGCGGATCCTAAAGCTGTTCTTTGCGGCTTCTGAAGCTGTGTGTGTGGCTCCTTAAGCTGTTCTTTGCGGCTCCTGAAGCTGAGTGTGGCTCCTGAAGCTGTTATGTGCGGCTCCTGAAGCTGTTCTGTGCGGCTCCTGAAGCTGTGTGCGGCTCCTGAAGCTGTTCAGTGCGTCTCCTCAAGCTGATCTGTGCGGCTCCTGAAGCTGTTCTGTGCGGCTCTTGAAGCTGTTCTGTGCGGCTCCTGAAGCTGTTCTGTGCGGCTCCTGAAGCTGTTCTGTGCGAATCCTAAAGCTGTTCTGTGCGGCTCGTGAAGCTGCTGTGTGTGGCTCCTGAAGCTGGACTGTGCGGCTCCTGAAGCTGTGTGGGGCTCCTAAAGCTGTTCTGTGCGGCTCCTGAAGCTGTTCTTTGCTTCTCCTGAAGCTGTGTGTGTGGCTCCTTAAGCTGTTCTGTGCGGCTCCTGAAGCTACGTGTGGCTCCTGAAGCTGTGTGCGGCTCCTGAAGCTGTTCTGTGCGGCTCCTGAAGCTGTTCAGTGCGGCTCCTGAAGCTGTTCAGTGCGGCTCTTGAAGCTGTTCTGTGCGGCTCCTGAAGCTGTTCTGTGCGGCTCCCGTAGCTGCTCTGTGCTGCTCCTGAAGCTGTTCAGTGCGGCTCCTGAAGGTGTTCAGTGCGGCTCTTGAAGCTGTTCTGTGCGGCTCCCGTAGCTGCTCTTTGCGGCTCCCGTAGCTGCTCTGTGCTGCTTCTGACGCTGTGTGTGGCTCCTGAAGCTGTTCAGTGCGGCTCTTGAAGCTGTTTTGTGCGGCTCCTGAAGCTGTTCTGTGCGGCTCCCGTAGCTGCTCTGTGCTGCTCCTGAAGCTGCTCTGTGTGGCTCCTGAAGCTTTTCTGTGCGGCTCGGGTAGTTGCTCTGTGCGGCTCCTGAAGCTGCTCTGTGTGGCTCCTGATGCTGTTCTGTGTAGCTCCCGTTGCTGCTCTGTGCGGCTCCCGTATCTGCTCTGTGCTGCTCCCGTTGCTGCTCTGTGCGGCTCCTGAAGCAGTTCTGTGCTGCTCCCGTAGCTGCTCTGAGCGACTCCTGAAGCCGCTCTGTCCGGCTCCTGAAGCTGCTCTGTGCGGCTCCCGTAGCTGTTCTGTGCGGCTCTCATAGCTGCTCTGTGCGACTCCTGAAGCTCTGTCCGGCTCCTGAAGCTGGTTTGTGCGGCTCCCGTAGCTGGTCTGTGCGGCTCCCGTAGCTGCTCTGTGCTGCTTCTGAAGCTGTGTGTGGCTCCTGAAGCTGTTCTTTGCGGCTCCTGAAGCTGTGTGTCGCTCCTGAAGCTGTTCTGTGCGGCTCTTGAAGCTGTTCTGTGCGGCTCCTGAAGCTGTTCTGTGCGGCTCTTGAAGCTGTTCTGTGCGGCTCCTGAAGCTATGTGTGGCTCCTGAAGCAGTTCTGTGCGGCTCCTGAAGTTGTGTTTGCGGCTCTTGAAGCTGTGTGTGTGGCTCCTGGAACTGTTCTGTGCGGCTCCTGAAGCTGTGTGTCGCTCCTGAAGCTGTTCAGTGCGGCTCCTGAAGCTGTTCTGTGCGGCTCCTGAAGCTGTGTGTCGCTCCTGAAGCTGTTCAGTGCGGCTCCTGAAGCTGTTCTGTGCGGCTCCTGAAGCTGTGTGTGGCTCCTGAAGCTGTTCTGTGCGGCTCCTGAAGCTGTTCTGTGCGTCTCTTGAAACTGTTCTGTGCGGCTCCTGAGCCTGTGTGTGTCTCCTGAAGCTGTTCTGTGCGCCTCCTGAAGCTGTGTGTGGCTCCTTAAGGTCTGTGCGGCTCCTGAAGCTATGTGTTGCTGCTGAAGCTGTTCTGTGCGGCTCCTGAAGCTGTGTGTGGCTCCTGACGCTGTTCTGTGCAGCTCCTGAAGCTGTGCGTGGCTCCTGAAGCTGTTCTGTGCGGCTCCTAAAGCTGTTCTTTACGGCTCCTGAATCTATGTGTGGCTCCTAAAGCTGTTCTGGGCGGCTCCTGAAGCTATGTGTGGCTCCTGAAGCTGTTCTGTGCGGCTCCTGAAGCTGTTCTCTGTGGCTGCTGAAGCTGTTATGTGCGGCTCCTGAAGCTGTTCTCTGTAGCTCCTGAAGCTGTTCTGTGCTGCTGCTGAAGCTGTGTGTGGCTCCTGAAGCTGTTCTGTGAGGCTCCTGAAGCTGGGAGTGGCTCCTGAAGCTGTTCTGTGCGGCTCCTGAAGCTGTGTGTGGCTCCTGAAGCTGTTCTGTGCGGCTCCTGAAGCTGTGTGTGGCTCCTGAAGCTGTTCTGTTCGGCTCCTGAAGCTGTGAGTGGCTCCTGAAGCTGTTCTGTGCGGCTCCTGAAGCTGTGTGTGCGGCTCCTGAAGCTGTGAGTGGCTCCTGAAGCTGTTCTGTGCGGCTCCTGAAGCTGTGTGTGCGGCTCCTGAAGCTGTGTGTGGCTTTTGAAGCTGTTCTGTGAGGCTCCTTAAGCTACGTGTGGCTCCTGAAGCTGTTCAGTGCGGCTTCTGAAGCTGTGTGTGGCTCCTGAAGCTGTTATGTGCGGCTCCTGATGCTGCGTGTGGCTCCTGAAGCTGGTCTGTGCGGCTCTTGAAGCTTTGTGTGGCTCCTGAAGCTTTTCTGTGCGGCTTCTGAAGCTGATCTGTGCGGCTCCTGAAGCTATTCTGTGCGGCTCCTGAAGCTATGTGTGGCTCCTGAAGCTGTTCTGTGTAGCTCCCGTTGCTGCTCTGTGCGGCTTCTGTAACTGCTCTGTGCGGCTCCCGTAGCTGCTCTGTGCGACTCCTGAAGCTGTTCTGTGCTGCTCCCGTAGCTGCTCTGTGCGACTCCTGAAGCTGTTCTGTGCCTCTCTCGTAGCTGCTCTGTGCGACGCCTGATGCTGCTCTGTCCGGCTCCTGAAGCTGTTCCGTGCGGCTCCCGTAGCTGTTTTGTGCGGCTCTCGTAGCTGCTCTGTGCGACTCCTGAAGCTCTCTCCGGCTCCTGAAGCTGTTCTGTGCGGCTCCCGTAGCTGCTCTGTGCGGCTCCCGTAGCTGTTCTGTGCTGCTTTTGAAGCTGTGTGTGGCTCCTGAAGCTGTTCTGTGCGGCTCCTGAAGCTGTGTGTGGCTCCTGAAGCTGTTCTGTGCGACTCCTGAAGCTGTGTGTGGCTCCTGAAGCTGTTCTGTGCGGCTCCTGAAGCTGTGTGTCGCTCCTGAAGGTGTTCTGTGCGGCTCTTGAAGCTGTTCTGTGCGGCTCTTGAAGCTGTGTGTGGCTCCTGAAGCTGTTTTGTGCGGCTCCTGAAGCTGTGTGTCGCTCCTGAAGCTGTTCAGTGCGGCTCCTGACGCTGTTCTGTGCGGCTCCTGAAGCTGTGTGTCGCTCCTGAAGCTGTTCAGTGCGGCTCCTGAAGCTGTTCTGTGCGGCTCCTGAAGCTGTGTGTTTCTCCTGAAGCTGTTCTGTCCGGCTCCAGAAGCTGTTCTGTTCGTCTCTTGAAGCTGTTCTGTGCGGCTCCTGAGGCTATGTGTGTCTCCTGAAGCTGTTCTGTGCGGCTCCTGAAGCTGTGTGTGGCTCCTTAAGGTCTGTGCGGCTCCTGAAGCTATGTGTGGCTCCTGAAGCTGTGTGTGGCTCCTGAAGCTGTTCTGTGCGGCTCCTAAAGCTGTTCTGTGCGGCTCCTGAAGCTGTTTTGTGCGGCTCCTGAAGCTATGTGTGGCTCCTGAAGCTGTTCTGTGCGGCTCCTGAAGCTGTTCTGTGCGGCTCTTGAAGCTATATGTGGCTCCTGAAGCTGTTCTGCGCGGCTCCTAAAGCTGTTCTGTGCGGCTCCTGAAACTGTTCTCTGCGGCTCCTGAAGCTGTGTGTGGCTCCTGAAGCTGTTCGGTGCGGCTCCTGAAGCTATGTGTGGCTCCTGAAGCTGTTCTGTGCGGCTCCTGAAGCTATGTGTGGCTCCTGAAGCTGTTCTGTGCGGCTCCTGAAGCTATGTGTGGCTCCTGAAGCTGTTCTGTGCGGCTCCTGTGGCTGTGTGTGGCTCTTGAAGTTGTTCATTGCGGCTCCTGAAGCTGTTCTGTGCGGCTCCTGAAGCTGTGTGTGGCTCCTGAAGCGGTTCTGTGCGGCTACTGAAGCTGTGTGTGGCTCCTGAAGCTGTCCTGTGCGGCTCCTGAAGCTATTCTGTGCGGCTCCTGAAGCTATGTGTGGCTCCTGAAGCTGTTCTGTTCGGCTTATGAAGCTGTGTGTGGCTCCTTAAGCTGTTCTGTGCGGCTCCTGAAGCTATGTGTGGCTCCTGAAGCTGTTCTGTGCGGCTCCTGAAGCTATGTGTGGCTCCTGAAGCTTGTTCTGTGCAGCTCTTGAAGCTGCTGTTTGTGGCTCCTGAAGCTGTTCTGTGCGGCTCCCGAAGCTGTGTGTGGCTCCTGAAGCTTTTCTGTGCGGCTCCCGAAGCTGTTCTGTACGGATCCTAAAGCTCTTCTGTGCGGCTCCTGAAGCTGCTGTGTGTGGCTCCTGAAGCTGTTCTTTGCGGCTCCCGAAGCTGTGTGGGGCTCCTGAAGCTGTTCTGTGCGGCTCCTGAAGCTGTTCTTTGCGGCTCTTGAAGCTGTGTGTGTGGCTCTTGAAACTGTTCTGTGTGGCTCCTGAAGCTGTGTGTGGCACCTGAAGCTGTTCTGCGCGGCTCCTGAAGCTGTTCTGTGGGGATCCTGAAGCTTTTCTGTGCGGCTCCTGAAGCTATGTGTGGCTCCTGAAGCTGTTCTGTGCTGCTCCTGAAGTTGTTCTGTGCGGCTCCTTAAGCTGTTCTGTGTGGCTCCTGAAGCTGTTCTGCGCGGCTCCCGTAGCTGCTCTGTGCGGCTCCTGAAGCTCCTCTGTGCGGCTCCTGAAGCTGTTCTGTGCTGCTCCCGTAGCTGCTCTGTGCGACTCCTGAAGCTGCTCTGTCCGGCTCGTTAAGCTGTTCTGTGCGGCTCCCGTAGTTGTTCTGTGCAGCTCCCGTAGCTGCTCTGTGCGGCTCGTGAAGCTGCTGTTAAAATTCGCTAAACATAATCAAATCCTGTTTTAAACGATTCTGGATGCTGCAACTGGACTCTGCATCATCGTCATCACTCTTCATGCAGTACTCACAAGTTACGTAGCCGTAGTGGAACATAACTAGTGCAGTGCAGTGTAAATACTTTTCTATTTAATACATATTTAAGATTGATTTTAGCGTTATGAAACCCTTGTTTAAAATTTCCGAAGAGAAGGGAATAAGAGTGTTTAACACTGGGAGGACGATTTTGTTTGTACTGTTAAGGGTGACAAGGTTCTGTACTTTAAATGTCACACAACCATCAACCACTTTAACACCAGTAATTTAAAGCGTCACCATAACAAAATAGGCATCTGAATTTCCTCCGGAATGAGAACTGCGATAAAAAATAAGATAAAATTACAGAAATCTAATTTAGTCACTCAAGAAAATAGCCAATTTTACCTCTGTAAGCAACGTGATTTTTCTACTGAAGCTAATTTTGTTATAGCTTGACCTTACAGTCCATGACCTTACAGTCCATGACCTTACAGTCCATGACCTTACAGTCCATGACCTTACAGTTGACCTTACAGTCCGTGACCATACAGTCCATGACCTTACAGTCCATGACCTTACAGTCCATGACCTTACAGTCCATGACCTTACAGTCCATGACCTTACAGTCCATGACCTTACAGTCAGAGAATTTGTAGAATAAGAAAATTAGTGATGTGATTACAGTTCTCGTTACAGAGAACGTAAAACTTAAACAATAGAACACATTCCTCTCTCTAGCCGCACAACTGAGAAGTATTTCTGAAATTAGTTCTACAACCGTATGTTCACTGTAGAGTGATCTGAAAAGCTGCGTTGCTTTCAACTTAACATTGGATAAATCTACAATTAAGAAGTACCTCAGCTAGCTATATTTGCTCACTGTGTTACAAACGATGGAAAAGTAAAAGAACTCTTAAACCTGCTAAGCTTAAAGGAATCCACAAAGGGTATTCACGTCATAAATGAACTTAACAAAGATTTATTAAATGCTCAACTACCATAGCATAGTTAGTATTACAACAGACGGAGCACCAGTTGTGGTAGGTCAAAATACTGACCAAGTTGGCCAGTTGACACATGATCTCACCTATCCTGAGTGTTTCTTTATCCACTTTATCATCCATCTTCAACACTGCATCATCCACCTTGAGCATTGTGTCCACCTTCAACACTGCATCATCCACCTTGAGCATTGTGTCCACCTTCAACACTGCATCATCCACCTTGAGCAGTGTGTCCACCTTCAACACTGCATCATCCACCTTGAACACTGTATCATCCACCTTGAACACTGCATCATCCACCTTGAGCAGTGTGTCCACCTTCAACACTGCATCATCCACCTTGAACACTGCATCATCCACCTTGAGCAGTGTGTCCACCTTCAACACTGCATCATCCACCTTGAACACTACATCATCCACCTTGAGCAGTGTGTCCACCTTCAACACTGCATCATCCACCTTGAACACTGTATCATCCACCTTGAACACTGCATCCACCTTGAACACTGTATCATCCACCTTGAACACTGTATCATCCACCTTGAACACTGCATCATCCACCTTCAACACTGCATCATCCACCTTGAACACTGCATCATCCACCTTGAGCATTGTGTCCACCTTCAACACTGCATCATCCACCTTCAACACTGCATCATCCACCTTGAACACTACATCATCCACCTTGAACACTACATCATCCACCTTGAACACTACATCATCCACCTTCAACACTACATCATCCACCTTCAACACTGCATCATCCACCTTGAACACTGCATCATCCACCTTGAACACTACATCATCCACCTTGAACACTGCATCATCCACCTTGAACACTGCATCATCCACCTTCAACACTACATCATCCACCTTGAACACTACATCATCCACCTTGAACACTGCATCATCCACCTTGAACACTGCATCATGCACCTTGAACACTGCATCATCCACCTTCAACACTGCATCATCCACCTTGAACACTGCATCATCCACCTTGAACACTGCATCATCCACCTTCAACACTACATCATCCACCTTCAACACTGCATCATCCACCTTGAACACTGTATCATCCACCTTGAACACTGCATCATCCACCTTCAACACTGCATCATCCACCTTCAACACTGCATCATCCACCTTGAACACTGCATCATCCACCTTGAACACTGCATCATCCACCTTCAACACTGCATCATCCACCTTGAACACTGCATCATCCACCTTGAACACTGCATCACCCACCTTGAACACTGCATCATCCACCTTGAACACTGCATCATCCACCTTCAACACTGCATCATCCACCTTTGAACACTTCAACACTGCATCATCCACCTTGAACACTGCATCATCCACCTTCAACACTGCATCATCCACCTTGAACACTGCATCATCCACCTTCAACACTGCATCATCCACCTTGAACACTGCATCATCCACCTTGAACACTGCATCATCCACCTTGAACACTGCATCATCCACCTTCAACACTGCATCATCCACCTTCAACACTGTATCATCCACCTTCAACACTGTATCATCCACCTTGAACACTGTATCATCCACCTTGAACATTTAATAAGCAAACACATCAAGTTGAACACTGTCTGAACGTCTCTACAAAAACAATGATTATGTATGATTATGTACGAGTCAGGTGAAAGTGTTGAATAATGATGAAAGTATTTTCTTTTTGGGAATTTTTTCTTTCTTTTTGGGTCACCCTGCCTCGGTGGGAGACGGCCGATTTGTTGAAAAAAAGTAAAAAAAAAAAACAGAAATAATAATTGTGTGTTAGTTGTCCACCTCTGGTTGAATATATGTATAACGAGGTGGGAAATATACCAACATAATATCAATGTTTAGTATCAGATTAACGTTAAAAAATGAACATTTTTTATTGATCAAAGTAGTAAGCTTGTAATAAAGCTTATTAGTGTTTAAATATAAACGTATTACATAAATGTACAACATTCTGATACAACCAAGAGCGGGGAAACTGCAAATTTTTTTATGTATTTTTCAATACCATATAAAAAAGATATGTAGCCTATTTTTTTCTTTTGAAAGGCGTAGAATTGGGCGGGGGGGGGGGTTATGATCGAGGTGTATCAATGGAAAACAGGAATTAATAAAGGGGATGTAAATAGCGTGTTAAAAAATATCTAGCCTTGACAGGAGTGACATCAATGGTTTTAAGTTGGAAAAATTCAGATTCAGGAAGGATATAGGAAAGTACTGGTTTGGTAATAGAGTTGTGGATGAGTGGAACAAACTCCCGAGTACAGTTATAGAAGCTAAGACCTTGTGTAGTTTTAAAAATAGGTTAGATAAATACATGAGTGTGTGTGGGTGGGTGTGAGTTGGACCTGACTAGCTTGTGCTACTAGGTCAGATACTGTGCTCCTTTCTTAAGTGAATGTGACCTGACCTGACTAGCATAGAGCGTTGGCTTAAGCCTGTAGAATTGGACCTGCCTTGCATGGGCCAGTAGGGCTGCTGCAGTGTTCCTTCTTTCATTTATTCTTAAGACATTATGTTCAAGTAAGAAAACATTACATAAACATACAACATTATAACTACTATCATAACTTGGTAACCCAAACATCTTTTTCAAAAACATATTAAAAATCCTAAAATTAAAAACTTTGTCACTGTTCGACTGTTATAATCTTTATTCAGGCACCAAATATACACTAAATAAAACAAGAATACATAGAATTTTCTCCTTTTACAATTTCTAAAGCCAAAGCAGTAGTAGTAAAGTAGAGGCAGCAGTAATAGTAAGAGTAAAAGTCAAAATCAAGGGGAAAATATAATGGCAGAGAGTATATGTAGAATTGGTGAAGAAATAGTAGTAGGTGAGGGAGTCTATAAGAACCAGAGAATAGATGCGAGAGAACTGCACGAGAGCTGCTGACCCGAGATCGTTGGACAAAATTCCTTGAGGAACAAAGTCCCTATAGCACAGAACTCACCACGGCAGAACACAGGAAAGACAGTGTAATTATAGACTGGGTAAAGAGGTAAGGAGAAGAGGAGACTATTTTTCTAGGGTTTAGAGGATTTGACAACGTAATGATAAAGGAAGGCATCTGCAGAGACGAAGACTAAGATTCATGTTAGAAATGTTTTGTATACGAGAACTTTCAACAAGACAGCATCTGTAAGGCTAAAAAATGGGTAGAGAGTTTTGGAAGAAACCCAGCTAATAGGATGACTGTGATCTTTAACATGACAGTGGAGAGCGTTGTAAAAGTCGGGATGACTAACACTTTATATACTCTTATAGTCTGTCAAGAAGACAACGGCCAGTTTTTCCAAAGTATTAGACAGAACAAGAGGAACAGGAAACTAAGTAGACACCAGAAGCATCAGTGGCAAGAGAAGAGGCATGAAATAGTTTAATATCTAAATAGTACTGGAAATATAAGGAAGACTAAGAATAGGAGATTTCAAAAGAGAAGAGAGTTTTGGAGAGGAAAAAATCCTGTATACCATGTAAGAAATGGGAGTTTATGAAATAGGATGTGTAACCACAGCGAGAGAGAGCTGCGTAGACTGGAAATTTGTGAGTCGATAAACTGAGGGTCAACAATAGAAATGGCACGGAGAGAAAAAGAAACAAGAACACTTTTCTTGAGTGAGAGTGCATGGTAAGAAAAGTAGTGAATATACATTCCTCTGTGTAAAGGCTTGCGTCAAACAGTAAAAGAATAGCCAGTTACCGACCAGTGGAAATGCACAACAAGGAAAGCAAGCAGAGTTAGATACCCATTCAATTTTGAACTGATAGGAACAAGATCGTTAAGCATCGAGAAATGAGTGAAAGAGACTAGAGTCATGTAACCAAATAGCAAAGATATCGAAATTCTGAACATGAAGGTTATCCTGAACAGGGGTAGAGGAGACCCCATAGCAAGAGCAAAGGTTTGGTAACAAAATTTACCTAGAAGGGAAAAAGAGCTTGAGTCCACACTAAGGCGAATAATATCAAGAAAAATATCAGTTGGTACAGGGAGATGAAGTAGACCTTCACTGATTTTCACTCTAGGTAAATTGAAATCATCAAGAGGGATATTAGTAAAAAGAAACTCAAAGCCAAGACTTTTACATCTTAGAGGTGGGATATGGCCAAACATGTTCGATGTAGTCTTGTGAATGACGGAGGTGAGGAGGAGAAAAGAGCAAGACAAGGAGTGAAAGTTTTTGGCCATCCAGGAGACTAGAAGATAAGAGAAAGAACTTCTGGAAGACAAAATGGGACGTAGAGGTATATTAGCTTAACAATGGACTCTCTCAAATGCCTGCCTTCCGAACGTTGGACTCTCTCAAATGCCTGCCTTCCTAACAGTGGACTCTCTCAAATGCCTGCCTTCCTAACATTGGACTCTCTCAAATGCCTGCCTTCCTAACATTGGACTCTCTCAAATGCCTGCCTTCCTAACATTGGACTCTCTCAAATGCCTGCCTTCCTAACTGTGATCTTGTTCACCGTTTCCGTGTTATCTGTCCCCGTCTACATTATTTCTATTATCTTTCCAGTACTCATTAAGAAGGCAGGCATTTGAGAGAGTCCAGTGTTAGGAAGGCAGGCATTTGAGTCCAAAGTTTATGGTTAAAAGTTCTATTGATACGATGAAGAGGGTTAGAAACGAGAAGAGTAAAGATGCGCAAATCAGACAGCAAAGGAGAAACTTTTCAGAGGTAATCCCGGCGATCAAAGACAACCATCGAACTGCCTTTGAAAGAAGGAAGGATAACAATATTAGTATTAGATTTAAGTGAAGTAATGTCATGATGACAGCGACCAGGAAGGTGGTGATTCATAGAAAACATGTTATCAAAGGCAGGAAAGAGAAAATCATGAAAAGTGCACATGCCAGGAAAAAATTTCAAGGATGAGACTGGCGAAAGGAATCAAAGAAGTTAATCAGATCAATGATAGCGCGAGGGGTAGGTGAAGTGGCAAAAGAAAGATTACAGCTAAGTCGTTCAAGCTGATGTTGTGAGAGAGTGACAGAAGACAGATTAGTAACATAAAGAGAGAACTTGGACCAAGAGATGTCGGAGATAAGACGATAAGGTTTATTCAATAATTTAGTTGAGTGACTTTCAGAATTTAGACGACCAGTGTCGAAATCAACGGTTATGAGGTTACAGAAGTCACGCGGCAGAGAGGATAAGAGAACAACTTGACTTTGAGTAAATAAGGCATCATCAACTTCAGATTTAGTAGAAAGAATGAGATGTTGCAGTGAGTGGCGGCCATGATCAGACATATTTATTAGAGAACGTTGCGGTCCTAGGACCTTGATCACTTCTAAAATACAGAGGTTGAAAGACATTATACGTACGCGAAGAGTGAAGTGTGACTGATGCATGTTGACCTGAAGAATGCCATGTTGGGATGAGGACGGGTAGACAATGTTGTTAGGTAGGTGGTGCTTTGCCTGGTTGAGTATCATGTACGTATCACTGTATTTTCTAGTACTATGGTTTATGTTACCAGTAAGGGCGATTAGTGAGGCTTCCAGGCATCGTCGACGTCTAGGATCTTCTTCAATGAGGACGAGCTGTTCTTCATTTCAATTCATCAGATGTCCCGTGAAATCCCCGTGGAGGACACAGGTGACCCTTAAGTCGTCTCTGTTACTGGTGTTTCGATGTTCGTTGAGGCAGATCGAAAGATTTCTGCTTGTTTCCCCTACATATTTCTTGGAACAGTATCCACAGGGAATGGTGTAAACGCCCTCTGTGGAAGTAACAGGTGTGATGCGACGTTTCATAGTGAGGTCTTCCTTCATTACCTGATCACCTGGTCCTTTACTGTTGCCTTCCCTGTATTATGACTATATAACAACATACGGTCTTATTTGACTGTCGATGCTATGTCATTCCCAGATTGTCATGGACTCTTTCTCTTCCCCAATGAATAATCGCTCTGGCCCTTTGGCTCAATTTCTTGTTTTCCTGAGTTCCTTGCCCTATATTTTTTCCATGGTCTAGCTCATTTTGCTTTGGCTTCTCCACTCTCCTGGGTAAACTATGGGCTCAGTCTGTTTTCTTTGTTTCTTTTGCTCCTGCTTATGAATTTCTCCTCTTCCTCTCTACATTTTTTTCTGCTATATACCTCAGAATCCCATTCATTGTCTTCCTCTATAGTTTTCTTTCCTTCTGCACCTCATTCAGAAATTGCTTCATGCTTTGTAAACCCCTCTTTTGTAGTTCAGCTTCTGACATCCTGGTTTTTTTCTCCGCGTTTACTTCCATAAGGAATTCAAAACTCAGGGCCATTTGGTCACTAGCACCGAGGGGCCTTTCATATGTAGTATTCCATATGTCATAACCACACAGGATAAATTCAAGGTTCAACCTTGCTAGTTAATCCTTTCCTCACTCTCTGGTTGTGTCCCATTACCATCTCTAGCATTTTAGCCCTCCACGTTACTGGTTCCTCATGTGGCTCCAGGTTCTTTCCTCTCACTCTTCTTGTAGTTGAAGTCCAGTATGACCAGTAGTTATGCCCTGTTCATCTGGCCACCTCAGTTGATGCATCCATCATTGCTCTGTTGTTCTCATCATAGTCTTGTTTTAGCCTCTTGCTGTTTAGTGGAGGGTTGTCCAGTACTGCTCTCACCACCTTGGAACCCCCAGTCTTTAGTGAGCTACTGTGTGGTCATCTGCTTCCCTCTATTACTCTCAAACTTTCACTGGTCTCTGATAAGTAGTGCTTCTCCACTTTTTCTGTGCCTTAGTCTTTCCTCAATCTGATATCACTTGGGAAGATCGCGTCTGTCAACTTCCTGAGCCTTGTCGCTGAGAGTCTGGGGTTCCCCCACTATTCGTTCAGGTCACTCATTCAGTGTTGCATCACACTTAAGCTTCCTTTCTATTAACGTGGTTCAGTTCAAGAATTCTTGAATTCCTTGTTCTTTCATGTGGGTTAGGTGGAATGAATTAGTTTGGGTTGGAGGTATTTTTTTTTTGTCCTAGAAGGGGTCAGGATCCTGGGTGTAGATGGGGTGAATGAGGAGGTTGGGGTGAAGGGTAACATGGGGTCTGGGGGGGTTCGGGAGAGGGGCAATTGGGGGAAAGGTACTTGTGCTAGGGGAGACGGGTTCTGTGAGAGTAGGAAGGAGAGTGGGATATGGTTTGATGTGGATTATTGTATTTGAGTGGGAGTGGTGGCTAGGGGTTGAGGGGTGTCCTAGCCGCCCCTTCACTTGTTAAACTGATTATATTTTAAATATCCTGTTCCTTCACTTGCCATATTTCATCATGAGCGCTCCTTTCAGCTTCCTGAAGCCCATGGATAATCAACGACCTCTTTCTCCCCTCACTTCCTTTCCTTCCTTATGTCTGTGTATGTTTTAGCATTATATTTGCTGTTTCCCGTTCATCCCTTGCATCTCTTGGTTGTCTGAGACATTCTCCACAAAAATTTTTGCTCATTTTTTCCATTCCCCTCAAGTGGTATTTTTATTTTCTTCCCATCTCTTTACCCCTTTTCTTCACCAGCTCTGGTTCCTCTTCAGTTCCTTCAAGTCCTCTTCCAATTTCCTTCCCATGGCTCAACCGCCTACTCTCCCATCGTCTTCGTAAAATTAATAAACTTGTTTCCCTCTCTTGTTCTGTCTTGCACCTAAGCCCTTCTGCTAACTGTTTGCAATCAGTCCATTCCTCCTTATCTCCCCTTCCTCTTCTGGCTGACATTTGGGTTCCCATTTCTAAACTTTTCAGGTTAACAAGGTAGATGCAATAACTCCCTCAGTCTCTTCCCTGCCAGTGTAGAAGTAACTCTGTGCTGAGGTAAAGAGCTGAGTGTCTGTACGTGTGTGTGAGAGAGTATGTGTGTGTGTCTGCATATGTACTCACCTAAATGAACTCACCTAACTGTGGTTTTAGAGGTCGGGTCATAGCTCCTGGTCCCGCCTCTTACTGGTCGTCACTAGGTCACTCCTTTCCTGCTCAATGACCTTAATCATACGTCTTCTTATGTATGGTATATGCCTCCACTACCTCACTTTCCAGACTATTCCACTTCCTGACAACTCTGTGAATGAAGAAATACTTCCTAACATCCCTGTGACTCATCTGAGTCTTCAACTTCCAATTGTGACCCCTTGTTGCTGTGTCCCATCTCTGGAACATCCCGTCTCTGTCCAACTTGTCGATTCCTCTCAGTATTTTATATGTTCTCATGTCTTCCCCCCTCCCTCCAGTGTCGTCAGGTCGAGTTCCCTTAACCTCGCCTAGTAGGACATGCCCCTTACCTCCGGGACTAGTCTCGTTGCGAACCTTTGCACTTCGTCTAAATTCCTGACGTGCTTGGCCAGGTGTGGGTTCCAAACTGGAGCTGCATACTCCAATATAGGCCTGACGAACACGGTGTACAGGGTCAGGAACGACTCCTTATTTAGATGTCGGAATGCTATTAATAGGTTCGCTAGTCGCCCCATATACTGCAGCAGTTATTTGGTTGATGTGCGCCTCACATGTGCACGGTATTATACTCACCCCAAGATCCTTTTCCTTGAGTAAGGTTTGTAGTCTTTGGGCTCTGTAGTCTGTACTCTGACTGCAGTTTTCTTTGTCCTTTCACTATCTTCATGACTTTGTGCTTGGTGGGGTTGAACTTCAGGAGCCAGTTGCTGGCCTAGGCCTGCAACCTATCCAGATCCCTCTGTAGTGCTGCCTTATCCTCCTCCGACTGAATTCTCCTCATTAACTTCACATTGTCTGCAAACAGGGATACTTCTGAGTCTATTCCTTCCGTTATGTCATTCACATATGCCAGAAACAGCACCGGTCCTAGGACTGACCTCTATAAAACTCCGCTCGTCACAGGCGCCCACTCTGACACCTCATCACATACCATGACTCACTAATGACTTCGTCAGGTATTCTCTGATCCATTGCAGTGCCTTCCCTGTTATCCCTGCCTGATCCTCCAGCTTTTGCAATAATCTCTTGTGTGGAACTGTGTCAAAAGCCTTCTCAGTGTCCAAGAAAACGTAATCTACTCACACCTCTGTCTCTCTCTCTCGTCTTACTTCTGTCTCCTTGTCATAGAACTCCAGTCGGTTTGTGACAAGATTTTCCTTTACCGAATCCGTGCTGGATGTCGCTTATAAGTTCATTCTTCTCCATGGCATTGCATACATGTCAGTGACACGGATCTGTAGTTCAATGCTGCGTGTCTGTCTCTTTAAAAAAAACAAAAAACTGGGACTACATTTGCTGTTTTCAATACTTTCGGTAGTTATCATGTTTCGATAGATGTGTTGAAGATTGTTCTTAGTGGTACATAGAGCGCCTCCGCTCTCTCTCTCTCTCTCAGGACCCACGGAGAGATGTTAACCGCCCCCGTCGTTTTTGAGATATCTAGTTCACTTAGCAGCCTCTTCACCTCCTCAGTTGTATGTATCATGTCCAGCACTTATTGGTGTATCCCACCTCTCCGTCCTTCTGGAGTCCTTTCTGCTTCCACTGTGAATACTACTTTGAAGTTCACGTTGAGGTCATCACATACTTCTCGGTCGTTTCTTGTGAACTCTCCTCCTTCCTTCCTCAGCCTGATTACCTGGTCCATGACTGTTTTCCTCCTGATGTGACTGTACAACAGCTTCAGATCAGATTTGCCTTTGTTATGTCATTTTTGTATTGTCGTGTGTGTGTGTGTGTGTGTGTGTGTTTTCTATGTCTACACGAATTCAATGTGTCTGTGTGTGTGCACGCGCGCGCACTCACCTAATTGTATTCACCTAATTGTTTTCTTCCGAATGTGACTGTACAACAGCATCGGGTCTGACTAGGTTTTTGCTGCTGCTGTGTTATTTTCGTATTGACGCTGAGCCTCCTTCCTTATCTATGCATATCTATTTCCTGCTCTTCGATTACTCTTATTCTTCTGTGTCCTTTGCCTTCTGTACTTCCTCCAGTCTCTAGTACAATTGGTTTTAGCCTCTCTACACTTTTGGGTGAACAAATGGCTCGTCCTGGCCTTCTCATTATTTCTGTTACCCTTGGGAAGAAACATCTCCTCAGCTTCCTTGCATATTGTTGTCACATATTCTATCATATCATTTACTGATTTCCCTGTCAGTTCTCTATCCCACTAAACCTCGTGCAGGAAATTCCTCATTCGTGTCCTGTCTCTTGTAGTTTGGTTCCATTCATATTGCTCCTTCTTCTTCCCTCTCCACTTATAACTTTAATATGTATTCGAAGCTTAGAACCACGTGATCACTGGCTCCGAGGGGCCTTTCATGTGTGATGTATTCAAGGTGAATACTAGGTGAAGTCTTACTGGTTCATCCTCTTCCCTCTCTCTAGTAGTGTCCTTAACGTGTTGATGCATGAGGTTTTCCAGTACCACTTCCAACATTTTAGCTGTCCACGTTTCTGGGCTTCCATGTGGCTCCAGGGTTTCCCAGTTGATTTCTTTGTGATTGAAGTCAACCAAGACCAGTAGCTTTGCCCTGCCCACACGTGCTCTTCTGGCCACTTCAGACAGTGTGTCAACCATCTCTCTGTTACTCTCATCAAATTCTTGTCTAGGCATCTTTCTATTCTGTGGTGGGTTATGGTACATCATTGCAATCACCATCTTGGGACATCCAGTCTGAAGTGTTCCTGTTATGTAGTCCCTTGCTATTCCTCTGTCCCCCTCTCTCCAACTCCTCAAAATCCCATTGGTTTTTGATGAGCAGTGCCACTCCTCCCCCCCCCCACCCTCTGTTCCCTCTGTCTTTCCTCGGGATCTGATACCCAGTTGGAAAGATGGCATCTGTTATCATTCCTGAGAGTTTGGTTTCTGTTAGAGCTATGATATCTGGTGGTGATTCTGTGATTCCTTCATCCCACTCCAACTTATTCGTTATTCCATCAGCGTTGGTGTACCATAATTTCAGTTTCCTCTCCAACACTGTTTTATGGGGGGTTTCTCTGTGTGTGTGTGTGTGAGAGAGAGAGAGAGAGAGAGAGAGAGAGAGAGTTTTCCGAGAAAAGTACAATGGAAAAGAGTAAAGGAGGGTAAATAAAATATTTTAATTTCTAGTGTTGTGAGGCAAATGAAGAGTTGATACCTAAGATAAAGTTAAATGATCTGACATAAAATGGAAGCGATCTCATGTTTGATCCACGAATGTAAATATAGAAAGGCTATGTACAAGAGAGCGTAGAAGAAGCATATAAAACTGCAGAAAACAGACAAAAGAAAGACAGGTAAAGATTAAAAACAAGAATTCGCAAAGATAAGAATTAAAATTAAAAATGTAAATATATCAGAAAGTAATTAAAAGCCAAAACAGAACCAAAACTTCACCACAACCTGACGTGTTGATCCTAAGTTCTTAAAAGATCGAAGACGCTCACCACGGAAGAGGATGAGCAACTACTGGGAAAGAGTGTAACCAGGATAGACTAACAGGTACAGCAAAACAATACAACAAGTGATAAAAATGTTCGAAGTGCACAAGCAATAAGATCCATCTATCGCTTCAGGTAGTTAGTGTGTTCGTGCACTTGTGTAAAACAAAATAAGGCGAAGAAGTGTGTAGTGAACCAGGAATTCTGGTGATTGATCTTGGACACTGAAATTTAAGTCAGTTGATAGAGTTCAAATTTACGTAATTAGTCTTTTCATCTGACGTGTCTCGTGAAGGATTTAAACCAGTTAGCGAAAAACTTTTTTTCGTCTAATTCTCAATCTGAGATCGAATATCACAACAGTATTTACTTTTTACTTTCAATATTGTGTAGAGTTGGTAAATGTGTGAAACTCGTTATCGTTTATCCTGAGTGTAAACGGTCCGTTAGAGGCGAGTAACTTCCGTTGTTTGTAATCAAGACGTCACTGTTTGAGGAAGCTGAGACCTGGGATCAAGAAGTATCAAGATCTTAAAGTCTTCTTGCCAGCAGGTGAAGATCACAGGAAAATTACCAGTCCTGGAATGTCTTTAACAAGATTCCCACTACCAGGTGAAGGTGACAGGTGACTCCCACGTTCACCTGCCTCACTAACAATAGGCAAGTCTTAACGAACTTGCGTACCACGTATACCAATCATCTGCGCAATACCAGAGTGGTAACTTTGGGCTGGGTTGAACTCTATGCTCCACCACCAATATATTGCAACTCTATCTTCCGCCTTTATTACCTCAGTGATCTCGTAGCAGGAGGCCAATAATGACGTTAGTCCATTAGCGAATCTCTCTTTGCCTGTCTTAAATGGAGTCGTATATTGCAATTTGTTAACGACAGGTCGACGGTCGCCCTCCTGACGGCATTGTAGATGCAGTGACGTACATGGGACTGCTTGCAAAAGACAGACAGCAGAGGATGTCTGCTAAAACATCTACTGCTGGGAACAACTGTCTACTTTTTTCTTATTAAGAACTATCGTGTATTATCTAGGTTTGTGAGACAAGGATAAAAATACGAAGGCTCTCTCCTCACCCATCACTCCTTCCCGCAACTACCGAGATGAAAACAGAAGGGAGGGTGTGTGGAAGATGCTGTGAGACAAAGTAACATGAAAAGTCGTGGACACCTCACTAATTTTTCTATTAACACGTATTTTTTGGTAAACAACAGCATATCAACGCTGCAAGAAAGTGAAGAAGTGAGCTCATGTTCCGAATGTCAGCCAGAAAGTAATCATGTTCCAAATGTCAGCCAGATAGTAATCATGTTCCAAATGTCAGCCAGAAAGTAATCATGTTCCAAATGTCAGCCAGAAAGTAATCATGTTGCAAATGTCAGCCAGATAGTAATCATGTTCCAAATGTCAGCCAGATAGTAATCATGTTCCAAATGTCAGCCAGGTAGTAATCATGTTCCAAATGTCAGCCAGGTAGAAAACATGTTCCAAATGTCAGCCAGGTAAAAAACATGTTCCAAATGTCAGCCAGGTAGTAATCATGTTCCAAATGTCAGCCAGAAAGTAATCATGTTCCAAATGTCAGCCAGATAGTAATCATGTTCCAAATGTCAGCCAGGTAGTAATCATGTTCCAAATGTCAGCCAGGTAGTAATGTCAGCCAGGTAGTAATGTCAGCCAGGTAGTAATGTCAGCCAGGTAGTAATGTCAGCCAGGTAGTAATGTCAGCCAGGTAGTAATGTCAGCCAGGTAGTAATGTCAGCCAGGTAGTAATGTCAGCCAGGTAGTAATGTCAGCCAGGTAGTAATCAGACTTAAGTTGAGTCAGAATTAGTTCTAATCCCATAAATCAAGAGTCTGTCACTATCATCAATTCACTGTCCTTGATGAGTCTCAGCTAATGTGTCACCATCTGTCACTATCATCAAGTCACTGTCCTTGATGAGTGTCAGCTAATGTGTCACCATCTGTCACTATCATCAAGTCACTGTCCTTGATGAGTGTCAGCTAATGTGTCACCATCTGTCACTATCATCAAGTCACTGTCCTTGATGAGTGTCAGCTAATGTGTCACCATCTGTCACTATCATCAAGTCACTGTCCTTGATGAGTGTCAGCTAATGTGTCACCATCTGTCACTATCATCAAGTCACTGTCCTTGATGAGTGTCAGCTAATGTGTCACCATCTGTCACTATCATCAAGTAACTGTCCTTGATAAGTGTCAGCTAATGTGTCACCATCTGTCACTATCATCAAGTAACTGTCCTTACCTTCACCCGTGGACAGGGCTTACACCCCCTTACCTTCACCCGTGGAGAGGGCCTACACCCACTTACCTTCACCCGTGGAGGGAGCCTACACCCCCTCACCTTCACCCGTGGAGAGGGAATACACCCCTTTACCTTCACCCGTGGAGGGGGCCTACACCCCCTTACCTTCACCCATGGAGGGGGCCTACACCCCCATTCCTTCACCCGTGGAGAGGGCCTACACCTCCTTACCTTCACCCGTGAAGGGGGCCTACACCCCCTTGGCTTCACCCGTGGAGGGGGCCTACACCCCCTTACCTTCACACGTGGAGGGGGCCTACACCCCCTTGCCTTCACCCGTGGAGAGGACCTACACCCCCTTACCTTCACACGTGGAGGGGGCCTACACCCCCTTGCCTTCACCCGTGGAGGGGGCCTACATCCCCTTACCTTCACCCGTGGAGAGGGCCTACATCCCCTTACCTTCACCCGTGGAGGGGGCCTACACCCACTCTCCTTCACCCGTGGAGGGGGCCTACACCCCATTACCTTCACCCGTGGAGAAGGCCTACACCCCATTACCTTCACCCGTGGAGGGGGCCTACACCCCATTACCTTCACCCGTGGAGGGGGCCTACACCCCCTTACCTTCACCCGTGGAGGGGGCCTACACCCCCTTACCTTCACCCGTGGAGGGGGCCTACACCCCCTTACCTTCACCCGTGGAGGGGGCCTACACCCCCTTACCTTCACCCGTGGAGAGGGCCTACACCCCCTTACCTTCACCCGTGAAGGGGGCCTACACCCCCTTACCTTCACCCGTGGAGAGGGCCTACACCCCCTTACCTTCACCCGTGGAGAGGGCCTACAACCCCTTAAATTCACCCGTGGAGGGGGCCTACACCCCCTTACCTTCACCCGTGGAGACGGCCTACACCCCCTTACCTTCCCCCGTGGAGAGGGCCTACACCCCCTTACCTTCACCCGTGAAGGGGGCCTACACCCCCTTACCTTCACCCGTGGAGAGGGCCTACACCCCCTTAAATTACTCGTGAGGGGCCTACAAATTCTTAAATTACCTGTGGAGAGGGCCCACCCCACCACCTGTGGAGAGTGGCATACACTTCTTAAATTCACTCCAGAAGGCCTACACTTTACCTTCACCCGTTGAGAAGGCCTACAACCCCAATTACCTGTGGAGGGGGCCTACACCCTTTACCTTCACCTGTGGAGGGGCCTCGCGCCTTTAAATCATTAGTGGTGGGGCCTACACCCCTACCTTTCACTCAGGAAAGGACCTACACCCCGTTACCTTCACCCGTGGAGAGGGCCTACACCCCCTTACCTTCACCCGTGGAAAGGACCTACATCCCCTTACCTTCACCCGTGGAGAGGGCCTACACCCCGTTACCTTCACCCGTGGAGCGACCTACATCCCTTACCTTCACCTGTGAGAGTGGGCCTACACCCTGGTTACCTCACCCGTGGAGGGGGCCTACACCCCCTTACCTTCACCCGTGGAGAGGGCCTACACCCCCTTACCTTCACCCGTGGAGAGGGCCTCCACCCCGTTACCTTCACCCGGGGAGGGGGCCTACACCCCCTTACTCACACCTCGTGTGGAGAGGGCCTACACCCCGTTACCTCACCTGCAGGGGGCCTACACCCCCTTACCTTCACCCGTGGAGAGGGCCTACACCCCCTTACCTTCACCCGTGGAGAGGGCCTACACCCCCTTACCTTCACCCGTGGAGGGGGCCTACACCCCCTTACCTTCACCCGTGGAGGGGGCCTACACCCCCTTACCTTCACCCGTGAAGGGGGCCTACACCCCCTTACCTTCACCCGTGGAGAGGGCCTACACCCCCTTACCTTCACCCGTGGAGAGTGGCCTACAATCCCCAATTACCCAGGAGGGGGCCTACACCCCCTTACCTTCACCCGTGGAGGGGCCCTATACCCCCTTAAATTCACAGGTGGAGGGGGCCTACACCCCCTTACCTTCACCCGTGGAGAGGGCCTACACCCCGTTACCTTCACCCGTGGAGGGGGCCTACACTTTACCTTCACCCGTGGAGAGGGCCTACACCCCATTACCTTCACCCGTGGAGGGGGCCTACACCCCCTTACCTTCACTCGTGGAGAGGGCCTACACCCCCTTACCTTCACCCGTGGAGAGGGCCTACACCCCCTTACCTTCACCCGTGGAGAGGGCCTACACCCCCTTACCTTCACCCGTGGAGAGGGCCTACACCCCCTTACCTACACCCGTGGAGGGAGCCTACGCCCCCTTAACTTCACCCGTGGGGGGGCCTACGCCCCCTTACCTTCACCCGTGCAGGGGGCCTACGCCCACTTATCTTCACTCCGGTGGAGGGACCCATGCCCCTTGCCTCACCTGCAGAGGCCTAATGCCCCACCTTCACCCGGTGAGGGGCCTCACGCCTCACTTACCTTCAACCGTTAAGGGGGGCTACGCCCCCTTACCTTCACCCGTGGAGGGGGCTTACGCCCCCTTACCTTCGTCCGTGGAGAGGGCCTACACCCGCTGAACTTCACCAGTGGAGAGAGCCTACGCCCCCTTACCTTCGCCCATGGATGGGGCCTACGCTCCCTTACCTTCAATCGTGGAGGGGGTCTTCAGCCCCTTACCTTCACTCGTGGAGCGGCCTACGCCCCTTTACCTTCACCCGTAGAGGGGGTCTTCACCCAATTACCTTCACCCGTGGAAGGGGCCTACGCCCCTTACCTTCACCCGTGCATGGGGTATTCACCTCACCTTCACCTGTGGTAAATACGCCCTTACCTCACTCCGTGGAGGGGTTCCCGCCCTTACCTTCACTCGTCGTGGGGCCAACGGCCCTTTACCTTCACCCGTGCAAGGGGTCTTCACCCCCTTACCTTCACCCGTGGAGGGGGCCTACGCCCCTTTCCTTCACCCGTGGAGGGGGCCTACGCCCCCTTACCTTCACCCGTGGAGGGGGCCTACACCCCCTTTCCTTCACCCGTGGAGGGGGCCGACGCCCCTTCACCTTCACCCGTGGAGGGGTCTACGCCCCCTTACATTCACCCGTGGACGGGGTCTACGCTCCTTTATCTTCACAAGTGGAGGGGGCACACGCTCCCTTACCTTCACCCGTGGAGTGGGCTTACGCCCCCTTACCTTCACCCATGGAGAGGGCCTACACCCCCTTACCTTCATCCGTCGAGGGGGCCTACTCCCCCTTACCTTCACCCGTGGAGGGGGCTTATGCCCCCTTTCCTTCACCCGTCGAGGGGCACACGCTCCCTTACCTTCACCCGTGGAGGGGCCTACTTCCCCTTACCTTCACTCGTGGAGGGGGCCTACACCCCCTTACCTTCACTCTTGTGTGTGTGTGTGTGTGTGTGTGTCTGTGTGTGTGTGTATGTGTGTGTGCGCGAGTGTTTGTGTGTGTTTGTGTGTGTGTGTGTGTGAGTTTTGTGTGTGTGTGTGTGTGTGTGTGTACTCACCTAGTTGAGGTTTAGAAATAGATCAGCCTATCTAGAGAATTTTACTTACTCTACTTAGTTTACTGAACTATAGGCTTATTACATTGCTAAGTATGTATGACTTAGACTATCATACTAGCTAACTATTCACTCACTGATCATTTCCAGTATATTGAGTAAACACTCACTAGCTAAATTTATCATCTGTACACTTAGCTTCTAAATTGTACTTAAAAGATTTGTAAACATTCTAGACTAGCAACTGTTCTGAACCACTTGACACTGTGGTTTTAAAACGTTATCATCCTATTTCCCAATTCAGTAGCTATTGATTCACCTCAGACACCTTCAGCCTGGGGACTAAATCAGACACTGCACACTTCTGTTTACAATGTGTTTTATTTAGGGGATTTAAAACTGTGCTCAAAGCACTTAACATAGTTTAACGTACACGGTGTACAGGGTCCTGAACGATTCCTTTATTAAGATGTCGGAATGTTGTTCTGAGGTCTGCAGGCGCCCATGTGCTGCAGCAGTTATTTGGCTGATGCGCTTCAGGAGATGTGCCTGGTGTTATACCCACCCCAAGATCTTTTCCTTGAGTGATGTTTGTAGTCTCTGACCCCAGACTGTACTCCATCTGCGGTCTTCTTGCCCTTCCCCAACTCATGACTTTGCACTTGGTGGATTGAACCCAGGAGCCAATTGCTGAACCAGGTCTGCAGCCTGTCCAGATCCTTTGTAGTTCTGCCTGGTCTTCGATCGAGTGAATTCTTCTCATCAACTTCACGTCATCTGCAAACAGGGACACCAGAGTCTATTCCCTTCCGTCTTGTCGTTCACAAATACCAGAAACAGCACTGGTCCTAGGATTCTGACCTCTCAGGGACCCAGCTGGTCACTGGTGCCCACCTGACACCTCTCGGCATGTACCATGACTCGCTGCTGTCTTCCTGACAAGTATTCCTGATCCATTGCAGTGCCTTCCCTGTTATCCCTGCTTGGTCCTCCAGTTTTTGCACCAATCTCTAGTGTGAGCTGTGGCCAAACGCCTCTTGCAGTCCAAGAATATGCAATCCACTCCACCCCTCTCTCTCATGTCTTACTGTGCTGTCACCATGTCATAGAACTCCAGTAGGTCAGGACACAGGATTTCCTGTCCCTGAAACAGCTGTTGGCTGCTGTTGATGAGGTCATTCCCTTTCTAGGTGTTCCACCACTCTTCTCCTCTGATAATCTTCTCCATGATTTTGCATACTGTACATGTCAGTGATACTGTCTGTAGCTTCACTGCTTCATGTCTGTCTCCTTTTAAAGACTGGGACTAGATTTGTTGTCTTCATGCCTCAGGGGCAGTCTCTGTTTCGATAGATGTATTGAATATTGCTGTTAGGTACACATAGCGCCTCTGCTCTCTCTCTCTCACCCATGGGGAGAGATGTTATCTGGCCCCATTGCTCGAGGTATCTAGGCTCAATCAGAAGCCTTTCACTTCTTCTCGGTTGTGCACTGTGTCCAAATAGCTACGGTGGTGTGCCCCACCTTCCGTCTTCTGGAGCCCTCTGTCTCCTCTGTGAACACTTCTTGAATCTCTTGTTGAGTTCTTCACATACTTCATGGTCATTTCTTGTTGTCTCTCCTCCTTCCTTCCTTTGCCTGATTACCTGGTTCCTTGACTGTTGTTTTCCTCCTGATGTGGCTGTACAACAGTTTTGGGGTCGATTTGGCTTTCGCTGTATGCTAAGTCATTTTCATATTGTCTTGGGCTGCCCTTCTTATCTGTGCACATTCGCTCTCTGGCTCTTCGACTGCTCTCCTTATTCTCCTCCTGGTCCTTGCCTTCTATATTTCTTCCATTCCTAGCGCACACTTGGTTTTTGCCTCCTTGCACCTTTGCAAACCATGGCCCATCTCTGGCTTTTTCATTATTCCTGTTACCCTTTGGTTCAAATCCTCCTCAGCCTCCTTGCATTTTGTTGCTACATATTCCATCATCTCACAATCATTTTCCTTACAGTTCTGTCCCACTGAACCCCGTTCAGGAAGTTCTCATTCCTGTGTAGTCCTCTTGTAGTTTGGCTTCATTCGTCCTGGCCTTCCTGCTTCTCCTCCACTTGTAGCTCCCACTGTGTATTCGAAGCCAAAACCACATGATCGTTGGCCCGAAGGGACCTTTCATATGTGATGTCCCTGATATCTGCACCACTCAAGGTGAATACTAAGTCCAACCTTGCTGGTTCATCCCCCCTCTCCTCTCTCTCTTGTAGTGTCCCCATGTTGGTACATGAAGTTTTCCAGTACCACCTCCATCATCTTAGCTCCTCCATGTATCTTGGCCCCCATGCGGTCCAAGTTCTCCTAATCGATCTCCTTGTATTAAATCACCCATGATCAGGAGCTTTGCCCTGCATGCATGAGCTCTTCTGGCCACTTCAGCCAGTGTGTCAACCATCGCTCTATTGCTCTCGTCAGATTTTGCCTTGGCCTCCTGCTGTCTCTGTGTGGGTTATACATCACTGCTATTACTAATTGACCTCCAGAGGAAGGTTCCTGCTATGTGCAATCACTTTCTTCTCCGTTCCTCTCCAGCTCATCAAAACGCAGTGATTTTTATCAGCAATGCTAATTCTCCACTTCTGTTCCTCTGTCTTCCTCAGGATTTTATCCCGTTGGAAAGATGACATCTGTTATCATACCTGTAAGCTTATTTCAGAAAGCTTTTCTGCGATGTCCGGTGATGCCTCTTGACTTTTCATGCCAATTCTCGCAATTTATTTGTTATTCCATCAGCGTTTGTGTAATATAATTTCAGTTTCCTTTCCAACCTGTTTTGAGGGCAAGTGGGAGACCTGGTAGCGTACTGTGCATCTATAGCTCGGTGTTGGGTGGAGGCTGGGCATGGGATTGTAGTGTGTTGGGATGGTGGGCCAGGTTGTATGGTTCTGAGAATATTAGTGCGCTTGTCCTTGCTGTTCTGTTCTGCTCTGACTGACCTCTACTGGTTCCATCCTTGTCTCTTTCCTAGCTCCTTTCGCTTTTGTCCCTCTCCTCAGCTGTCAGTTCTGATTTTGTTCTGTCTCTGTCTAGAACACCTCTTGTGCTCTTCCGAGTATTTCAATCGTGGTTTCTCTTGAGAATCCTGTCTGCGACTGTTTCCGTCCTGAGAATCAGCTTGATTGTCGGTTTCTCCTTCGAGCAATTTCCTATTCTCTGAAAATTTATAATCCTGTCCATCTCTTCACCTATTTCCGTGATGATTTTCAATCTCCTTTCATTCTTCCTGCTTCCTTCAGTAACCTTTCCTCTCTCTCTCCTGGAAGTCATGGATAAACACTGATTTTGCTCTCTCTTTCCTCCTCCCATTGCCTCACCTCTGTGACTCTGGATCGTGCCTGTATGTACTCAGCTCTCCCTTGATTTTTTCCAGTGGCTCTGATAGGATGCACAGCCTCAGCATTTCGACTCCATCCCTTCCATCTACACCCAGTTTTCTTTCTTCCCTTTCACTCCTGGCCCTTGGCAGTAGCTGGGATATGACCTTCCTTAGTCTGGCCTCGCAGATTCATATGCTGTGCCCTGTCACTGCCCCTGTAACTCGCTTCAGCCTATTTATCTCCAACTTCTGTGACCTTATCTTGCTACTGCAGTTTCGACTTGTGCCTCCCAATTCTTTGTTCCTCTCCAACCTCTTTCCAATTTCATGAGAGCTTTCCTTTCTCCATTTTTTCAGAAAGCTCTCCTATTCTCTCCCACTCTTTGTTCCATCCTTTCACTGTTTCCTCCATCCACTCCTCCTACCAGAACCATTCCTTCCTATCTGATCCTGTCTCCGTGAGTCCCCACCATTATTTATTTTTTCATTTTTGTGGAGAGAAGAGAGAAGGAAAGGTAGGAAGGAGAGAGAGAGGGGAAGA